>NC_060120.1:446569465-446782496 GCF_021461395.2 Schistocerca americana
GGAAACAAAAGAAAAATCCGGAGTAGGTATTAAAATCCATGGAGAAGAAATAAAAATGTTAGGTTCGCCGATGACTTTGTAATTCCGTCAGACCCAGCAAAGGACTTGGAAGAGCAGCTGAACAGAATGGACAGTGTCTTGAAAGGAGGATATAAGGTGAACATAAACAAAAGCAAAACGAGGATAATGGAATGTAGTTGAATTTAGTCGGGTGATGCTGAGGGAATTGATTACGAAATGAGACACTTAAAATAGTAAAGCACTTTTGCTATTTGGAGAGCAAAATAACTGATGATGGTCGAAGTAGAGAGGATATAAAATGTAGACTGGCAAAGGCAAGGAAAGTGTTTCTGAAGAAGAGAAATTTGTTAACATCGAGTATTGATTTAAGTGTCAGGATGTCGTTCCTTGAAAGTATTTGTATGGAGTGTAGCCATGTATGGAAGTGAAACGTAGACGATATATAGTTTAAACAAGAAGAGAATAGAAGCTTTCAGAATGTGGTGCTACAGAAGAATGCTGAAGATTAGATGGGTAGATCACATAACTAATGAGGGGGTATTGAATAGAATTGGGGAGAAGAGGAGTTTGTGGCACAACTTGACTAGAAGAAGGGATCGGTTGGTAGGACATGTTCTGAGGCATCAAGGGATCACCAATTTAGTATTGGAGGGCAGTGTGGAGGGTAAAAATCGTAGAGGGAGACCAAGAGATGAATACACTAAACAGATTCAGAAGGATGTAGGCTGCAGTAGGTACTGGGAGATGAAGAAGCTTGCACAGGATAGAGTAGCATGGGGAGAGCTGCATCGAACCAGTCTCAGGACTGAAGACCACAACAACAATAATATGCACCTGTAATCGTTTTACCCTTTTCCAGATAGTCGATGAGTATCATCTCTTGCAAATCCCAAAAGACAGTCACCATAACCTTTCCAGCCGAAGAAATGGTTTTCGCCTTTTTTGGTGCAGATTCTCTCTTGTTAACCCATTGTTTAGATTGTTCTTTGGTCTCGGGAGTATAGTAATGTATCATTGTTTCATCCACAGTGACAAAACAATGCTTAAACACCTGGGGATTCTTCCTGAACAGTTGCAAACCGTTCTTGCAATACTTCACTTAATTCATTTTTTGGTCGAGCATGAGCAATCGCAGAACCCATCTTGCAGATAGCTTTCTCATATCCAAATGTTTATGCCAAATATATGTATCCGTTCATTCGAGATGCCCACAGCACTAGCAATCTCGCGCACCTTAACTCTTCTGCCATGTCACCATATCGTGGATTTTATCAATGATTTCTGGAGTCATAACCTCCACAGGGTGTCCAGAACATTCAGCATCACTTCCAATTGGCTGCTCCGAAAATTTTGAAACCACTTATAAACTGTTCTATTCGAAGGTTCAGAGTCTCCGTAATGTTCATCAAGCTTCTGTTGAGTCTACTGAGGCGTTTCGCCTTTCATAAAGTGATGTTTAATCACCATACGAAATTTTTTTTGTCCCTTTTTTGGCAAATCATTAGACTTCCTTGATTCACACAAATGCCGAACACAAAGAAATAGACCAATATGGCTGAAACTTTGTGTGTGTTCTTTCCAAAGATGCTACTAACTAAACATGACCTCGATACGCGCCGGTGGTACCATCTCTCGGACTTTTCAACCACTCCTCGTAGTTCCTCCCAAACCATCACACACAGATTTACTGTGGCTAGTAGCAAAACAGAATAGAAAAATAGTTTTTGTACTCTCAAATTTTTAAAGCTTTTTCTATTTTTATATTGAGCAGCACATCCATCAGTGAAATAATGCGCTTTCTTCACTCGTGGGTAATGATCTTCCAGCCACTTAACCATTTCTTTCAACATTTACAAATCCTACATCATGTTGCATACCACCACTTATAAAGCAGTGGTTCACTATTACCAATTTACTTTCTTCATTTACTACATAAAAACAAACAGAGGTGGATTATACAGCTGCTTCTTGTCCAGTAGTAACTCTGACTTTCATTCTGAATTACAAAACTGTAGTTTTCAGCAAAATCCGTTAGCAAAATTGTTTTTCCTGGGGTTAGATATTCTTTCAATTTTTGTCAATAATTTTGACTGACAGGTGTTAATGAGTGTGGTTTAAATGCCTGTAATTTTGTTAACAACAAGACTATGTATTCAAACAACACTTGCAGGCTGCTTTACTAATTCTGCCTGATGATCTGTGTTTATCCATTGGTTGAACTCAATTTCATCATCAGTATCTTTGTAAGCTAATTTGTTACAATAATTCTGACAGTTTCACGGGGACACTTATCACAGTGATTAAGCATGCAGTCGAAGTTTCCAGTCACGTACAAGAAATTTTATAAGTTCTTTGTATGTTTCCTCAATGTGTTCTGCATCCAGTAGCAAAGGATGACTTTTTTATATACAAATTCTGAATGCTAATTGTCTTTTTCTCCTGGTAACACTAAAGAATATTCATCATTTTGGTAGAAATCGGTGACAGTCTTTACCACGTAATCAGCAATAACTTTCTTCCTGTTTGGTTTAGGAATTGAGGAAATACCCATTTCTGTTTTCATTTTCCTTGCTTGTCGAACCACGTGCTCACTAACATTGAATTCTGATATGTTTTCGTTTGACAAAGTGGGTGGAGCTAAAATTAAAATTTAACTTACACTAACTACTTTTCGTTTCATTAACAATATAATGGCTTCAAAATCTTTGGCTTTCTTAACAATTTCATCATCAAATTTTTCTTCTCTGTGGTCAGAATCTTCAATACTGCAATTGAATGCCCAGCACACTTTCTTTCCAAACCATATTTCACTTTTTCTAGCTTCTTTTCGCTATATGAAGCCTAGCTGTGTTTTGGAATTGAGTGAAGTTTTAAGGGAGAGCACCTCAAATCATGTTAAGCTTTATTTGCATCCTCAGTACCTTGACTTTTTAGTTTGATTCGTGAAATGTCACCTCAGTCTCATCTGCACCACTTTCATTTCTATCACTGATTTCAGTTTTCTGTTAACAAATCTTACAGCATGTTGTGCTCAGTTTTTGGTGTGGTTTTATATAGATTCTTTCAGCATTTAATGTTTTAGACAGACCAGCAAATTGGCCTCAAAAGATTTTTTAATTGTTTGTGTTTTCCAAAAGGATCAAAAGTTCTTTGATGAATTACAAAAACTTTTAAGTAAAGGTATCTGTGACGTCCACATATAGAGCACTTTCTTGATCTTTTGGAAAGATTATACTGGATCACAGCAATGTCGGATCTTCTTGGTCTTCTCTCAGCTCTTCTATCTTTTTGTAGAGTTTTTTTCTAAGGTATAGGTTGTCAGATGACATGGTGTTTTTAGTCATTTTCCAATAGTGTGTGAAACCATTTTCCATTGCAATTAGTTGAGCACTTCACTTGAAACATACTTTTTACAAGTGGACTGATAGGGCCACACCACAAACAGACATGACCTGTCTCACGGAAAGACAGAGAACTGAGGCCAAATAGACTAATTGATGCTTGCCAGCTATTCTCAACAATGAATTTCAGTACTTGTTGCATTTTCATGCCTATAAAGGTTTCAAACAAGTCACTGCTATCTAAAAACTCTATCACTGTGAGCAGGTGATTGGCTGAGCAAACACACAAATTATGTACATCATAGTCTTTAAAACATTGCCGAATTAATCAAATGATATGAAATAGATTTTCACACTTACTTAACTTGCCTACCTGGAATGAATTATAGCTAGAGATGCTAATTTGGTACTTGTGCACCTGAGACAGTGAATGGATGAACTTCAAATCACAGCAAAAAAATATTTTGTATTCAGATGTGTGTGTCAGTTAGCAGAAGACCCATTCAAATTTTTGTTATATTAGAAAGCTTACAATCTGGGAGATCATTCCCAGCAGATTGGAGAAATGATGTAAGCATTTTTCCATATCCTTGCAATTTTTATAAAATAGGAAGTTGACATATTAATATTTTTTAAATTTTCTTTGTAACTTCACTGCTTCAATAACTGGATATGTTAACTATATGCCTTACTTAACTTCTGAAAAAAATTCTAAATCAAAAGCTTCATTAACACCCAAGTTATGGTCATTATGTAGATAGTACCATTTTGCATTGACATTCTTGCAGAGCCCAATTATCAGAATATCACTGCATTTAAAATTTGATATATTCTTGTAGTTTAGTCTCCGATAAATTGTAGTCTGAGACCAAAAAGATTTTGCAGAAGTTCCTATGTTGTAAGCAAATCTGCAAAGTTTTGTGAAAATCTGACATAGGGGTTACAAATCCTTGAATTATTGTGTGTTTTGACATGGAATGACCTTGCCCCTTTCTCGCATAAAAGTTTTAACAAATTTGAAGTTGCTGTTTTGTATCTAGTGTAAGAACGCATCTTTTTACATGCAAAACAAGCCACTAAATCTGAGTTCATTGCCATCAAATGCGAAACCAAATTTCTTCCAAATTGATTTCAGTTTAGCTTCTTGCATTGACGTGAAATAAGCTTGTTTCACCTTACAAGAAATTATGCACGTGGTGTCCATTTTATTAACGCCACTCTCACTGTTTACTGTGATGCATTCATTATGTAGTCATTCAGTCACTATTAAGTGTTAACTGAAGGTGGCAAAACTTTGCAACTCATACCTCTCAGATAACCATTGACCACATTTGTCATCCACAACATGCTTCAGACTGCACAGAACTTACGGTCAGGGCAATGCATGGTCAATACGTGCAAGTCCCCTGGGTGCTGCTAAAGTGGTCTGTGGCCAGTAATTGTGAACAGAAACAGACTGCCAGGTTCCAGACTTTGTTTCCAGCTAATATTACAACAGGTGTACAGTGCTGATTAATCCACTCTTGTTCACTGACTGCAGGTGACAGTTTGACAAGAAGCATAAATGATTTGCTGTACTTTAATTTTTAACTACAAAGCAGTTATTATTGTGGACATCCACAACACGTGCTTTACTGTGGATACCTACATGTGCTGCACAGTCCTCTAACCATGATTGTCGTGCGATAAATGTTTCTTTGTTCAGTAGCTGTATCTCATTGTTAGATGATTTTTTTATGTTTATAAAACTGCATTGTGATTACATGGAAACTCATCCAAATTTAGTGGCTGAAATTAGTTTATATCAAGTTACATTGTTAGTTGTATTCTTAGGAATTAAACTTTTCATTAAGAGGCATGTCTAGGTTGTATGGCTACATTGAAACTCCTTTTACAATGGAGTTTGTTACTGTAGTAGCGTGCTGAACTCTAGATTATTGTATCTTTCTTTGGCTTAGTTATTAGGTTAGTTGTGTGTCAACATATACAATACTAATCAGTTGCAGAGAGTGTGATTTATGAAGACAAAACTACATATGCCACTGGATACTACTTTGTTAGAGTAGAAGCTGACACATTATTAGATATGTTTACCAACAACTCTTACCGTGCAGTGTTCAGTAAATGGAAGTTACGGAACTGATTAGAATATTTGTTTTATTTGTTCACTCTGGTTGTTGCTAATAATAAAAAAGCAGTGTTTCTGAACAAAAACATCATATTATAATCACTGAATTCGGTAAACATAGCACTAAGTCTAAAAGATTTCCATTAAATGTATTCTGAAGACAACAATTCAAACATAAAACAGGGTGGTGGAAGGGATTTACAAATTATAACAGAGCAGCTTGTGCTGGCTTTCCCAGTGTCAGGATTTGTATAAGCTGTTGGTGTGGCTTTTCTCACTGGTGGAATGGAAAAATTACGGGTCCACAGAACCAAGCTCAGTCTCCAACTTTACAGTGGACAAGTATACTTATAGGACCTATGGCCTGTCTTCTGTACTTTTCACTACTAACTGTTATATGAAGTGTTGTTACATATGTTCTATTATCCAATAATGGAAAAACTTAGAGTATTCTTCTTGTGGTGCCACCCAAATGGGCAGTCTAGTGATAATGGGTGAGATGGGTGGTGGAGAAATTGGACATGGAGTGAGAAAAGGAAGTTAAGACAGGTTATTAGGAAAGTATTTAAGTGGAACAAGAAGTTGCTTTTATGGACAGTTTAGGAGATAACCTATATCATTGCAGTGGCTTAAATTTAATTAATATTATGTTCTTCAACATTGTGTTACTAGTGAAACACACCGAAATTTTATAATGAAGTAAAAATCTTTGTATAATGTAGCTTATGTACGAGGGCAGTTCAATAAGTAATGCAACACATTTTTTTTCTGAAACAGGGGTTGTTTTATTCAGCACTGAAATACACCAGGTTATTCCCCAATCTTTTAGCTACACAACACTATTTTTCAACGTAATCTCCATTCAATGCTACGGCCTTACGCCGCCTTGAAATGAGGGCCTGTATGCCTGCACGGTACCATTCCACTGGTCGATGTCGGAGCCAACGTCGTACTGCATCAATAACTTCTTCATCATCCGCGTAGTGCCTCCCACGGATTGCGTCCTTCATTGGGCCAAACATGTGGAAATCCGACGGTGCGAGATCGGGGCTGTAGGGTGCACGAGGAAGAACAGTCCACTGAAGTTTTGTGAGCTCCTCTCGGGTGCGAAGACTTGTGTGAGGTCTTGCGTTGTCATGAAGAAGGAGAAGTTCGTTCAGATTTTTGTGCCTACGAACATGCTGAAGTCGTTTCTTCAATTTCTGAAGAGTAGCACAATACACTTCAGAGTTGATCGTTTGACCATGGGGAAGGACATCGAACAGAATAACCCCTTCAGCATCCCAGAAGACTGTAACCATGACTTTACCGGCTGAGGGTATGGCTTTAAACTTTTTCTTGGTAGGGGAGTGGGTGTGGCGCCACTCCATTGATTGCCATTTTGTTTCAGGTTCGAAGTGATGAACCCATGTTTCATCGCCTGTAACAATCTTTGGCAAGAAACTGTCACCCTCGGCCACATGACGAGCAAGCAATTCCGCACAGATGGTTCTCCTTTGCTCTTTATGGTGGTCGGTTAGACAACGAGGGACCCAGCGGGAACAAACCTTTGAATATCCCAACTGGTGAACAATTGTGACAGCACTACCAACAGAGATGTCAAGTTGAGCACCGAGTTGTTTGATGGTGATCCGTCGATCATCTCGAACGAGTGTGTTCGCACGCTCCGCCATTGCAGGAGTCACAGCTGTGCACGGCCGGCCCGCACGCGGGAGATCAGACAGTCTTGCTTGACCTTGCGGCGATGACACACGCTTTGCCCAACGACTCACCGTGCTTTTGTCCACTGCCAGATCACCGTAGACATTCTGCAAGCGCCTATGAATATCTGAGATGCCCTGGTTTTCCACCAAAAGAAACTCGATCACTGCCCGTTGTTTGCAACGCACATCCGTTACAGACGCCATTTTAACAGCTCCATACAGCGCTGCCACCTGTCGGAAGTCAATGAAACTATACGAGACGAAGTGGGAATGTTTGAAAATATTCCACAAGAAATTTCCGGTTTTTTCAACCAAAATTGGCTGAGAAAAAAAATGTGTTGCATTACTTATTGAACTGCCCTCGTACATTAGAACTTAAGCTTATAAACTTGTCTGTTTGTGACGCTCAGTGTTGTTTCAAGTTCAGATTGTATCACTACAATCACACAATTTCCAGTGTTCTGGGCCATTAACAGACTTATGTTCACTATACCTTAATTCTAGGTGTTTCTCTCACTGTATTCCTTTACTTTCTTTGTGATCAGTGTGAAACATATTCCAGGAGGAAGCAGCTTCATTATTAATACAGCCAATACAAAACATACACAACGTGTAATATTAAATGGTAGAAAGCATTTATGACTCCCCTTGGGGCCTTCGATTATTCTAATGTCACTGCATGCATTGTTTCTTGCAGAAAACTGTAGAAGGACGGAAACTGCAGATGCGCCAGTCATTGAAGGACAGAGATCGTGACCGTGAGAGCCGTGAGCGTGAAAGGCTCCGTGAAAGAGATCGTGAAAGGGAACGAGAACGGGAGCGTGGTCTCAGTGGTGGCTCAAGTAGGCACAGCCGTGACAGGGAAAGAGAGCGGGAGAGAGACAGAGACAGAGAAAGAGACCGGGATCGAGACCGTGAGCGTCGTCACAGACACGGCAGCCGTTCTCGCAGTCGGGGAGATAAACGTTCACGCTCACGCTCAAAGTCGCACAGCTCCAGGTAGGGATCATATGTTTTCATGAACCCATGCATGCTGTAGATTAACATTCTAATAATTGAGTGCAATGGCAGAGGTGTGTACACAAAGTATAGTTTTTCACTGTACATTCACTCGAAAGTGAGTTG
Source organism: Schistocerca americana (assembly GCF_021461395.2). Lineage (NCBI taxonomy): Eukaryota > Metazoa > Arthropoda > Insecta > Orthoptera > Acrididae > Schistocerca > Schistocerca americana. Next base: position 446,577,784 of record NC_060120.1, read on the forward strand.
TTGAAATTTTTTGTGTGCTCTTAGTGTCTTCTGGAGACAGATGAAAAATTGTTTTATAAATTGTTTAAATTTAAAAATTTATTGTAGTTATTGCCCGCTATTTCTGAAAGAGGTTGCAGATTTAAAATAGTCAACAATAAGTGAAGCGTTGTAAAATAAAAATTTAAATTTTCCATTAAAGTGGAAAAAATTTTCATCGCAAACCCTTATTGTACTGTACATCGTTGGAATGCTTGTGAGAAGTGCTATAAAGTGGCACCTCTTCCATCATTTTAGCTTAGCTAGAAGAGTTCCTACAGCAATTTCAAATTAGAGCAGTCTTGTGTTTATTGATAGTTTTTGACAACTTTGCATTGCCTTATTTTCAAAATGGGTTGATATATTTTAATATAGTTGGGTATTTTTAGCCTATGTGTAGGCTACCTCAGTGCCAGATTTAATCAAAATTTGGGGCAAGAAATAAGACCAATGTCTTACCTTGACATGACATGGAATGACTCTTGATGTGCTGGTCAGGTGGGGAAAGATTTCAGTTAAGACTGAAACACATTTTTCTTACAGATCACATCGGTCACGTAGCAGCAGTCGATCTAGACGTTCACACCGTTCCCGCTCTGGTGACAGGAAGGATAGATCACGTTCCCGTGACAGGAAAAGGGAAAATTATGAACATTCTTGACAGTTCCAGCACTAATTTTGGAGGACTATAGCTTTCTTAATTTCAGTTGTATTTTAAAGACACCATATACCAGTTGTTAATAATATTCGTACATTTTTGTTACTGTTCAAAATAAATTAGTGTGCTAGTAGTGATTGTTTTCATTTGTTTGTTGACACGTAATGGCTGTTCACTGAATTTTGTTTCACCTGTATTACTGACTAGTAAACATTTGGATAAAAAAATAGGTTAGTATAGTTGTTTCCTTTGATATAGTATTCCTTGTCTATTGTTTTCTCTCATAGCATAGCATTGATAATATGGTTTTCATGTTGTGGTTTCACCAGTCTTAGGAGGAAATATTTAGTTCATCAGTACCTGACAGTTACCTGAGGTTCAGACCAATCAGCAACTGGTTTGTCAAGAGATAAAACAAGAGCCTATGAGAATTGCAGACATTGGTAAGATTTAGAATAAAAATTGTCAGGTTTGGCATCAGATGGCCTCTGGTAACAGCTGTCACTCTTTCATTGCCTGAAAGGGGTGGTGGTGATCAGTGCCTCTCCAGTGATCACTGCCTTGAGTATACATCAGGGTGTACAGAGGAATTTATCCAGCAAGGGCAAGATTCTAAAATTTCCATTTTAATACAACTACTTGGAGTTTCAGAATAGATTGGGTATAAGAACTAAAGTTGATTCACTCTGTTCCGAAGTTTATCAGTGTTGGTTGCATTGAGTCACAGTGCTACATCCATTGTTTCACCATCTCACATATTTTCAATTGGCAGCAAGTCTGGTGATGTAGTGAGCCAGGGCAAAAGGCTGATATCATATGACATCAAGAAGGCACGTGTTCCTGCAGAATCATGTGGTTGTGCATTGCCATTCTGAAAAATAGCATCTGGGGTGTTGTACAGAAAGGGTATGCCTACAGGTTGCAGGATGTGATTCACGTATGCCACATTAGTCAGTGCCCTGGGTGCACACAAACTATGATTTGTGGTTGTACCCAATAGCACCCCACACTATAGGGCCGTAAGTTGGTGCTGTAGGTATTGTGTGTATGCAGTCAATGTGATGTTGCTCCCCCATCTTCGGCAGACCAAATTGTGACCATAATTTTCAAACAGAACATGGATTTGTCCAAAACCAGTATCTGATGCCATTACTGTCCCCAGTGACGACGTTCTGTGTTCCATAGCTGTAGCAGGTTTTTGCATATTCGTTAACGGTAGGCGGAGAACTGGCACCACCCACATAACCCATGCTGTAATAAACAGTGATGGACTGTTACCACTGATAGTGTATGAAGTGTTTAACTTTTCCATTGTTAAAGCCAAGAAGGATGCGAATCTGTCCTGCAATGTCAATCGAATGAGGTGTCAATCTTCTCGGGGATAATCTGGGTGGTAGGACTGGACCTATCTCATGTTCTATGGCCTTCCGTGAACCATTCTGCACACACCCATTGCACTGCCAAAGCACTTCATCCCATAAGAGCAGCAATTTCCCAGATGGATCCATCAGTCTCTCATGCCAATAATGTGACCCCTTTCAAACTCGTTTGACAGCACATTTTGCATTTACATCTGTGAAGCATTCTTCACGGCTAATTGAGTTGCTGAGCCATTATATTTGGTTTATAGTGACAACAAGAACCCCATGCACATTTTACCAGTAGGTAGTGTTGTGCGTGATATCAATGTTGACCTTGAACCCACAGGCTAACATGGTTCAAATGCTAACCATTTCTGCAGAATGTACTAGTGTGTGTGCGCCCTGTGAATATGAACACCCTATCTGTAGTCATTCGAGGTGTTCGTGTATTTTCTAAACATGAGTGTACATCTATTTATTAATGTGAATGTGAAAAGTACCTTTCTTATTCAATAATCTAAAACTGATTCTTCCATATGTTAAAATACGGGGTATATAGATGGCTTATAAGTTAGTGACCACTTTAACTTTTATATTTATTAATCAGTCTTATTAAAGTTGGTGTCATTAGATTAAAGAAACAGTTGTAATATAAAATTATTAAATTTCTGGAATTATGCTACAAATATATACAGATCCGCAAAGAAAATCCTTTCTGAAGATTCTTTGCAAATTTTAGGATTTTTTTTCAGTGAAGTAAATTGAATCACATAATGCCTTTTATAATTTTCAGCTTTAAACAGTTAGGAGGAGGATGTTTTTTTCCTTGCTTGCTAGATCTTATACTTCAGAATAAAGATGAGTGTTTAAAGCAGCTAAACAGTACATGAAACAATGAAAAATTCAGTCTAGCAGCAGCACTCTGACATCAGGTTGTGTGTGTGTGTGTGTGTGTGTGTGTGTGTGTGTGTGTGTGTGTGGTTTTTTTTTTTTTTTTTAAATTCCATGCTTTCTATCTGCCTGTATGCTTCTCTAAATGTCTCTTCTGTCTAGTAAGTTATTAGAAAGTAATAAGTTTTACCAGGTACAGTAGTGAGACTGCTCTGTGAACTGCAGTCGTGCATTCTCACTCGGAGCTTGCTACACAGATTTCTGCTGTCACGTTTAAATCTTATTTGTCCCCTAGCATACGGGTTACAGATCGCATAAATTAGATATTAATTCTTTGTTTCACCATTGCAGATTCTTCATAATGCATCTTTGACTGCTTAGTTCCAGAAAAATTTTAAATCGGTCCTTTTCTGCAACATACACACTTGATTTAGAAACCATGATGGGAAAACACATTCTATAGGTTTTGCGACAGCAGAGATGTCAGAAGGAAAGAAGCAGTAGTAGCAGAGAGATTGATTTGATAAGTCATGTTCGAATCATGTGAATTATTTGAAATTTCACCGTTTAATACCTAAAAGATGTTCACAAAAGATGGTACCTAAGAGATGCACACAAGGTGCTTAGAATACGTTTAAAAAGGTAACATTAAATTTCCTGCAAACAGTTTCTGAAGTGCAACTTGTTCTAGTGGAAAATGTCTCAAGAACATGGCAATGTTGAATGCTCAGACTGTGTTTAATGCAAAGAATTAGATAACTTTAGCAAAAATTGTGTTAAAAAAAAACAGCAAATACTTACTTTAGTATGTAACTTTATCTAAACAAAAAATCCCAACATTTAACCCTATGGAATACATGAAAAGTATTTAAAAAAACATTTAGTCAAAAGTATGCTGTAAAGAGGAAACATAATAGGCAAAGACATGGAAATACATGTCAGATTTCTACTAATAAGAGATTCTCTGTTTGTTCCTTCAGAAAAGGCAAGATTGTGTTAAGACAGAATGCATTTTTTGTAATGTTGGATGTGTAAGTAGCTTTCAAAGAAAAATATTGTGTTAAAATTGGTTTTACTGAATTTTGTGAAGTTTGCCCAAAAGAATGTGCTCCTGTAAAGTCGTGGAATGCATTTATAAGGTGGTAGTTGTAACACTGAACTTTCACACAACCCTGGTTGCAGACTGCAGAAGGAAGAGTGCATGCTGCATTGCTGATCTGCCTGCTGAAGAATATAAAGTGTGATTTTTTTTTTTTTTTTTTTTTTCCCTTCTGTGTAATGTGTTGATGTTGTTTTCCAGCAATGGAATACAGACTGAGTGACCTTCACTGGGCATATTAATGAAGACAGTTGTTTTTGAATTTGTTGAGTATCTAGTTCAAAAACTTCAGTCTTTACATATCAAAATCTGTCGCTAACTAATGTGTGGGACTGCAGTGTGGCCACCACTTGTCACAGAGAGCCTCGTTCTGCATGTCTTCTGGCAGCAACAAGCTCTGCCATTACCCCTGTATTTAAGTTCCAATGGCCTGGGCCCACAATGTAAACAAGATTGCCCAGCTTTCGAGCTATTCCACAGTTCAGCTAATTGGTCCAGTGTTGTATCAGTCGTGCACAACTTACAGAATGTAAGTGCGTGTGTACAATCCAACTGGTTTCATTTTGTGAAATATTTTATAAGTAATTACAGCTTCTTCTTGTAATTGTTAGAAATACCACAAAACATTTATCAATCGATACAGTGATACAAATTAATACCACTTGTATCCAATTCTTCAATATTTCAAAATTCATATTATTAGCACTCCTACAAAAAGCAACAGCACAGATTGATAATCTTAAAGGGTGCCATATCATTCGAAACACAGGTACACATAATGGAACTGCATCTTGTTATATTCTCATGTTGTCACTATGTTGTTGTTGTGGTCTTCAGTCCTGAGACTGGTTTGATGCAGCTCTCCATGCTACTCTATTATGTGCAAGCTTCATCATCTCCCAGTACCTACTGCAACCTACATCCTTCTGAATCTGTTTAGTGTATTCATTTCTTGGTCTCCCTCTATGATTTTTACCCTCCACGCTGCCCTCCAATACTAAATTGGTGATCCCTTGATTGATTTACAAGTAAACTGTAGTGTTGATGGCCTGGATTTTGATGCTGTTGGGTCAATATGTTTAGGAAAATGAGTGTAATGTTCCTTGTGTGGTGTCTAGTAAATGTCAGTACAATACTTGTCCTCATCCTTCATTATCTAGTTGTGGTATATTCTTCATTAATGATTCAGCTACTTCAGTCCTATAATCATCACTCTGTTTTTTTCCTGTTTGTTTCGTTGCTCAAAATATACGAATTGAAGACGAATATAAAAACACAAAAAAGAATTTTTTTGATATCTTCTGTATAGTTTCTCGTGATTGGAAAGCATGCTAGTATTTAGTCCAGTTAATCAATTCTAATCATTCCTTTGTTGTACTCAATAACACGACTGTTTCAAAGAAAGACTGGATCCTTGTGTAATCATATCCACTGTTCTGTGTTTTGTTTTTATAACATGAACATATCACTGATCTTTCCATTTTACAATGAGTATTAGATTGAGACTCCTCATTCTATATCCCCCCCCCCCCCCCTCTTCAATTTTACTTTAAAGAAACTTTTTGGCATATACTTTCTGTGTACACATACTGTACCAGTGACGTTTGTTTTATAATTACACAAAAAGTGTCATGAAGTTTATATGAAGAGCACAGATTATCTAGGTATAAAGTGAGTCTGTGTAGCACAAACTGTGATAGCTCTTTGACAACACTTTTGGAGATGCTATAATTAGTTTCTTATAGTGGCCTGTATATATTTGTCATAGCAGTAACCTGACCCATGCTCACATAATTCGTAAAATTTAGTACTAATTCGTGTCCTCCTCCATGGGTTGAATTATTTACAAGACACGCGTCTCTTAAAATTCATGAGCAATTCGTCAATAATAATGTTGTACTTCATTGTGTACACTGCTTCAGAATTTTTATTTCGATACTTGATCACAGGTATTATTTTGTTCAATTTCTGTGTATTGGCAATCAGATCATTTGCAAAGTGCAAAAACTGTTTAATTTGTTTGTACCTTTTTAGCTGCATTGTTTTTTCTAAATATGGTCTGTTTCTGTAACAGCCCTCTTCAGGCAGTTCAGTTGTTTACTTTAGTGATCTTTTTTTCCTCTCCCCTCTTTAAACATTATTATGGACAATGCAAAATATCTTTTAATTTCATTACAATCCACCAATACCTCTTTCAAGCCAGAAGTCATTGTACTGTTTCAGATTTTTAGACTACTTCATATTTCTTTTCAGAGCTAGGCCTTAGTAGTTATCTTCATCAGCAGTATCTGTTGTTTTCAGTCCTGAGACTGGTTTGATGCAGCTCTCCATGCTACTCTATCCTGTGCAAGCTTCATCATCTCCCAGTACTTACTGCAACCTACATCCTTCTGAATCTGCTTAGTGTATTCATCTCTTGCTCTCCCTCTACGATTTTTATCCTCCACGCTGCCTTCCAATGCAGTACCTACCATTCTCAATAAATAATTGCCTGCATTTTTGCCATACAGGATGTACGATGTCACTACTATCACTGTTGTCAGAAGTATCAACATAACACTCACTGTTCTCATCACAACATTTAAGTTTTGAAAAAACATATTTCAGTATGTGAATGTGGCCATGAATAACATGTAACTGGGTGATTCAGAGATACGAATAATGTCAAAAGCCTTGTCTGTTATGTGTGGTGAAGCATATCAAAAGTCACAACAGTCATACGATGTACCAGGTCCGTACAGTTTACATTTTGCCCAACCTATGTACCATGGGCCAGGCTCTTGATGATCACATTTGGCCCAAACACTGGACCAAGAGTCTCACACGTGGTTTCAAACTGCAGTTATAGCCCACCGATCATCTAAAATTAGCGCAGCATTGTGCTGCTGTTTCATGTATTCCTCAGGTATGATTCCCCACTCCCACTAGTAGTGTGGAGACTCCCATGGTGCAAAGATGTCTAAATTGTTGTTGAAGCCTGTGGCAAGTATTCGTGGAAGTTAAATGTTGTAATTTTCTTAGTAGTTGTTGGTTATATCATTTCGTATTGTGTGTGTTTATATATAAATAATATGGATAAACAAATTTGAAGCTGACACAAAAAAGCAGTGAAAAGGCAGCCCCAGTTGCTCTGTAGAACATTATTTAGTCCACTACTGGTTTCGACTTTTGATAAAATGCGCGGACAATAGGACATTACTCGGAACTGTCGCCAGTGGCATATCGTGCTGGTCTACAGTTTTGTCAATATGGTGGATATAATGGTCTTCTAATATATATCCAGATGACTAACTCTGGAACGAAAATTGTCTGCTCTCATTTCCTGGAAGAAGTCATTCATGCAGCAAGATCTTCTGTTGATCATTGTATATAACAACAAAACAAATCTGAAGGCATGAAACTCCTAACAAAACTTCCTCTTGGGCTTCCAAAACAGCCCTTGCAACATATTATGCATATTCATGGCGGAATTGCCCATTGTGCTTTTTTGTAGCAGGGCATACGATCTCAGCACGTGTAAACAGTGCAGCAAATGAGATCCATTTGTGACAATCATTGGCAGTCATATCCTGAATGCATGCCAATAGATTGAAGGTGATTGTGGAAAATTGATTATTGGTTCAGTTAGATGATCAGAAATTGTTACACTAATAAGTATTTATGATATAAAAAGAAACGTGAACATAATCTAAAGCTGTGCTCGAGCATTGATTGTTTGTTTAAAACACTAGTTAAAAAAGTTGAACTTTGTTAATTTTATGTACAAATGTGGTACAAATAAAGAAATATGGTGATACTCTTTGCTTGCATTCTCATGTCTAATCGCCTATTCAATAAATTGCATTTTGCATATGTGATGATTTCCTTTCTTTCATTTATAGCAGGGTTGTCCAAACCATGGGCTGCATAAAGCCCAAAGCAGATATTGAGGCATTCCATAGCATTGATCACACATTCGGTAAAAAAGTTCCATAAAATTGAATTTTTGTAAAGTTGTGTTAAATTGAATATTTTCAATTTGAAACTGCCACCACATGGTGCTATTCTGTCATTGATTTATCCTTTTAAAAATGAAGATATAAAGTGGTTATTGTTAGTGTTAAGTATATTATTTGCAACACAAAGTGTAACTTAAAATGTTGGGCACCCCTGGTTTATAATTTGCGTATTGTTTACAATTAGATTCTGTTTCTAATTCTTTCGTGATGACAAACCTTCATCAGTAGGCATCGTTGTGTGTTGATGTTGCAAGTTTGTTGGCTATCCAGAATTTTTGTGTCCTTTTAAAAGAATGTCCTATAAGGACCACTGTTAAGTATGGAGTAAATTAACTTTAGTGTTTCAGATTTTGTTAACAAAGACTGGTATGGTGGTGAAACATCCATCACTAACATGTTAAAATTGAACAAGGAAACCTACTGATACTTTACACACTATTATAGTGGATTCAGCAGAAATTTGTTTCCTTCAGGCTTTGCACAATGATTTTGCTGACAGAAAATTAAAGTTCTCCTTTATCCATTTTGTTTTATGCCATAAAATAGAGGATTGCATTAAGTGTTGTAAAAGTGATTGTTTGCAGCATGATAAACTTTCTAAGGTTTCCAGAAAACCACTCTCATCTGTACTGCAGAATGGAATTTTTTGGCAGTACTTATGGCAAAGATGCACTTAATGGAATAAGTGGAACTGTTAAATGTTAAGCCACAAAATCAATTGTGGTGTCCATATGATAGTCACATTCTAAGTTCAAAAGGTGTGTTCACGTGTGCCAAAACTCGTGTTACAGGAATACAAATATTTTATGCTGTGATAGAGGAGGTAACAAATTTAATGAATGTTACAAAAAATGAAACTAGTTCTGCTATTTCTGAGGCAATAGTTAAATGATTTTTTTCCCTTCAAACCACTGAATGAAACCAGGTTGCTGATAGTCTGTCATCTACTAAATTCATACAACTTAATCTTGGCATTAAAAGCAATGCTTTCATCACTAGTAAAGAAATGTTCATTGCTTCTATCTATGAAAACAGATTGTGGCTCAGAATAAATGTTCTGGTGACCATTCAAGAGCATAGATACGCAAACAGTCAAATTCATGAGACATTCGACCTTCCGCAGTAGAGTTATGGCTAGTACTGTTAGTAGGGTCCATTATGAAAATGACTTTGCCTGCTCTTAGTGCAAGCTCAAGCACAGGCTATCTTGTATACTGTGCTTTAGGATCACACACACTGTTCCCCATTGTTAATTTGCTTAAGACAGTAGTTGTCACAAAATAAAATAAATGCGTTTTATGTTCTTTCATTTGTAACTACACAGGACAAATACCATTCTGAGGTTTTTTTAATAAGATTGTGATTTTGATGGAAAGACTTTCAGTACAGTTGTAAGCATAATTATCACACTTTAATAATTGTAGTTGATACTTTCCTTTCCAAGACACCAAGTGGAATAAAATAAATCTGTGAATAAAGTTAACACCATTTCTACTGATGCCAGTTTGTGAAAATGAACCGAATTTTGTAATTTCACTGTAACCACTGTTTTGATCTCAATATTCAAAAGAAAATAATTTAACCTTCTTTCATTATATACTTTTTTACAACTTTTTTCACAAATGTCAGTGACATGAGGGCAACATCATGTATTTCGTCTGATTTTCAGTGGAATGAGCTAAAAGGGAAAAGTCTAATACACTGATCCACTGTTTACACAGAAATCTTGGTATTTAGGATTGCACAAGAGTTTTCATACCCACATTTGGGCAGAAACATTAAAACTGCACCCAGTTCTATGTATAAAAGAAATAGAAATAAAAGAAATCTTGTAACAAAATTTGAGATGTCATGGATTTTTTTAGAGGGACATGATTTGCAAAGTACTAAAAACAAATATTTATAATATTATACAGATATGATACAAAATTAACATTACTTATATATTTAAATGAAATGTTCGGAGTTATATGATGCACATTAATTTTTACAGTTTAAGCAAATGAGTCCACACACATTATGTTCACATGTTTCAGAATTCTGTACACTACAAAAGCTTTTATTTTTTAGAATTATATTAATTTATGTGAAGGTTGTTGCTGCTACTTCTAGTTGCTTAAAGTGCAGTTACATTAGTGAGTTGCATTTACCTGGGGGGCTCTCAAAATTTGTACTGATGCTATGTCAGTATTTGTAGCAGAGGAGACTGTTGCTAGGTCAATTTTTTCCCCTCTGTCTTCATAAAGACTGGAATACATTTTCGCCTGGCGATCTTGAAGTGAAATGAGGGATGTAATAAATAGTTTGTTTCATAACTCCTGTGTTTTGAGCAAGTGGATATTATGTTCTGTCAACACCAATTTTGTTGCTGTTACAGTCAGTGGGGAAATCAGTTTGTCATCTCTGTTAGGGTTCAACAGAATTGTTGCAGAAGTGGCTACGTCGTATTTAAATTTCCATGACGTGTCGCTGGAAAAAAAAAATACATATTTTGTGAGGAACACTTTTGAATCGAAAGAGATAGCCTTTTCTGTTTTTATTGCCATTCCTACTTGTTTTTATTTTTCTCGATGTGTTGGAAAGTGATGAGTGGTGTAGTGTCTGTCATTGTAAATTCAGAAATCTTTCCCAAAGTACTCAGAATAGTCTTGGTACAAGTAGAAGTGGACTGTCTATACATTGATTTGACAAGTGGTTCATTGTCTGAACAGAAAGAGTGCTTGAATATGTGGTCAAGAAATAGTTGTTTACACTGAGAAAATGTAGTTTTCATTACAAAATGTGAAGAATAAGATTCATTTTAGGATGTGTTGTTTGTCATATAACTAGCTTCATATGCCAAATATATATCTTCTCTGGCAGGATCTACTTTCACTCCAAAATTTTCTGGCTTAATGTTAACCATCTTAGACTTCATATATGGTTGCCAAAGATCAGCACAAGTAACACTAATCTTGCAACTCTCAACTGTTGCGATTAAGCGAGATACCTAATTGGTGCTACATTCTAGTATCAGAAAGACCCGGATTATGTCTTACATGAACGCCAGCTGTATGTAGCATGTGAAACTTCATTAATTAACTGGTAAACACTTGTTGGTGAGGCATACAGGCAGTCTTGGATTTCAATGCATATTAGCCTCTTAAATGCTAATTATGTTGAAGTCAAGCAGGTTGGCCTACTGTCAAACTCTTGGGTAGTTCAGTGAAGGACTTCAAAGTTATTTGTATACTGGGTCTTGTGGCCAATTGAAATTTAGAGTATGTTGCAATCACTTTATTTATACTTCATTGTTTAGTCACCCATACATGCTTTAACCAACGAAGGAGAGACAAAATTGCTTGTTAGAGGTTATGCTTTTTTTTCTCTCTTCATTAACACATACATTGCACCTGACTCTTAAGTGTAGGTGCCCACTTGTGATTCAGTTTAGTTTTGCAGTTGTGCACATGTTTCGTCAACCGACTGACTCCAGGACTTTGACATGAATGGGTTGATAGATTGAAAAAATTATTGCTGATCAGTTACTAAATGTTTTAGAAATGACCCTTCAGAGGCAGTGAATTGGAAAATGGCTGGCATCCCAAGAACTCAGAAGTCGGCACAGTAATGAGTGTGGAAGCAGGTCTGTCAAATGTTGTGTAACCTTTCAGTATTGGAAAGTGTGGAGAGTAATGGTTATTAAATCGATGATGATCCCACATTAACAGAAGGAACCACATGACACAATATTCATAAAAAAGAAATGTTTTACATACTCATCCCCCTTATTACCAATAGCCCTATGGATTTCCGTATAGGTTACTGCCTTACAGATAACACTCCAGTCTGTAATTGCTCATGTGAATGACAAACTAGTGAATATGAAGAATGAATGTAGGATTTGTAATTGGAAATACTTGCAGTATGTATGATTAATGTGAAATCAGATTTAAGTCTGTTGAAAGAAAGGCTCACAGGTGGAAAACAGTGAAATAGAGATAAGGATGAGCCAAGACTGCTCAAGACATCAGTCGGAACATCCCAAACCAGATCAGTTAAGAGTTATTACATACTAAATTATTCCAGCAGTAGATTGTGTTAATGTTTCACTTAGGAGGAGGCTTATCTTCAGATGAAAATGAGTATTTCATTTGTATAATATATATAAAACAAATAAATGTGTTATCGGGATGTAGATACCGAACAATCCGATTATTAATATAAATAAGTGCTGTGTGTGCAAAAGGGAAGAAAAAATTTCATGTCTGGATGGTTGTGAATTTGTTGGTGAAGCTGTATGTTAGCCATCATTATTATGTGTATAATTCTTAGAATAGTTTTCCGTTTTTCTAAACCTTTCTTAAAATCTAAAAACACATTTCACTGGAACACAAAGGTTAAATAGAAGGAACAGTTCTAAGAAACTGTATCTGTTTAATTGAGAAAAGGAAATATAATTGCAGGTTATTCTACATGCTTGATTGATGACTGGTAAGTGTAAGGATACACAAAAAGATTTGTTAAATTTTGAGTTTCTTTATAAAGGTGCTAATAAATGCTTCCAAGCAAGTAATACCTATATCACTGTCACTGGCCAAATATGTGTATATGTCAGAAACTAATAAGCAGGACCAGATGTTATTGCATTATTTGTATGAAGAGAAGACAGATCAGTGGCCTCAAACATATTCTGTAATATGATTGACTTACTGTTACTTTCCAAATCACTTTACTTCCATAACAGATAGTTGGGAAGTAAAATGGTACCATACAAATACAAGATAAAAGTAATAACGTAACTGTCTCCACCAATCAAAATTGTTAGATGCATGAAAGAATCTTTGAGGGCAGGGGAAACGTATAACCTGCATGTTGTGCAGAAGTGGGAAGCAATTGATGTGGGTCGAGGGGAGAGGAAGGAAGGAAGGAAGGTCATGCAAGAGATGGTAAAAGTACACAGAATGGGGCAAGTATACTGATGAAACATGAACGCAGAGATTTTCCCGGCAATTACAGATTCTGTGTTAATTCTGGTGGAATTACACTTCATTAGTAAATACTTGGTATTGTAATGGCAGTTCTTAATATATCCAGATAAAAATGGTTTGTTTCAATCGTACATACGTTGAGTACTTCATGTGCAGGTTAGACGTAGGGCTGGGGAGAGATGGAAAAGGGGGGGGGGGGGAGTAGTGGAAAACAGAGAAATAAAGACTGGGTGTGGTGGTGGAATTACGGCTTTGTGCTTGCAGTGTGGTTTCAGTTGCCAGAGAGTGAGTTTTGCAGGCGTGCGTGTGTGCGTGCATGCCTATGTGTGTCTATTGTTGATGAAAACGTTAATTGCCAAAGAAAATGAGGCAGAATGACTTTGTTGCTCTCAAGTAGGAAGTGTGACCAAAACTTGAAAATCATCAATGCAGATGATGCAAATTTGGTGTATTTGTCTGTTAATCGTAATTTCATTCATCCTTGGATAAGTCAGTTTCTGCTAAAAAACCAAAGAGAGAACAACCTCAAGTTAACACCTTATTCCTGTTTTGAGGTTTCCTACGTCCGCATCTATGTGACTGTTCTGCAATTCACACTTAAGTGCCTGGCAGAGGGTTCATTGAACCACTTTCAAATTATTACTCTACCATTCTGCTCTCTAACAGCATGTAGGAAAAACAAACACTTAAATATTTCCGTGTGAGCTCTGATTTTATTATAATATTTTCTTTCTATGTTGATGGGTGCAAAAAAAAATATTTTTCACTCTCTGAGGAGAATTTGGAGACAAATTTTGTGAAAAGATCTCCCCACAAAGAAAAATGCCCTTAGTTTAATGACTACCATTCAAGCTTGCATATCATATCCATGACACTCTCTCCCCTATCTCACAATAATACAAAATGAGCTGCCCTTCTTTGAACTTTTTCGATGTTCTTCGTCAGTCCTAAATTCCTTTGTTGTATAAAGAGCTTCTTCCTCTATCACCAGAGGAAATGAGGTACAATTTGGAGATATACCTTGATGTCCAATACAAGGAACTTTATATGAATTTACCTTCTAAGTGAATAGTTCAATTTATTTTTCCTCTCTTTAATTTTGTCTTTTTGTTGTTTCTTGTTCTGTGTAGGACTATTTTTTTCTTTAGCTTGGAGGTTAATTAAATAAATACATTGTACTATTTCAGTGTGTCAGATAATACATTCTGGTAATACTATCCATTATTTTTGCCATTGTAAGAGTAAATTATATATTTTTTTTATATACAACATTGTTCCACAGTGTATTTTTACAGTATATGCAATGTTCTTACACGGAAAGCTACATAAAAATTAAGATAACTGTCTAAATATTGTAATATATGCCAAACAAAAAAGCATATAAAAATACCACCCAAGGGAAACAATTATTTTTACTTCCTGAAAAATGATCAAAGTGTAATATACAACATTCTTTAAGGGAGGTCTTCAAATCTTGACAGTAGTGACACTTATGCTGAAGATGAAGATACTGGAAAACGAATGTTGTAGATCAATGAGTGTAGTGATGGAGTCATTTGCTGGAAGCAGAATTACAAAACCTTAGTGTTCTGAAATTGACATTTATGACTATATCATAAACCCCTCCCCTTGATCCTAGCAACAGATGCTGATGACATAGTTGACAAGTGTTATCTGTAAACTGCACATTGGTTGCACTCCTGTTGAGTTAATCAAAGTAGGTTGGCGATACATTATATGGTGATGTAACCAACTAATGAATAATCTGGTGACATGATATTATCCTGAGCAAATGACATGTCATTCCCTGAAAAGATAATCCCATTTATTTAGTGGCTATGCTATCTGTTCTACTTTGTTATATCCCAATGTTATGGTCTTAAAGGTTTGTTATTTACTTGCTTCTTCCTCACACCATAACCATAATGTCTCACTTGTATGAGAAATGATACACTTTATTTAACAGTATAATCTAATATTTTATGGGGACTGTTGTCTAGGAATCCTGCATACTCGGTTTTCTAGATAAAGTCAGACTTGAGTTTTATTACAAAAGACAATTACAATATGTAACATGGATTTCACAGATGTGTCGCAAGCAAAGGGTGACATACAAAATAATCAGTCTTCTTCAAAATAGACAAATACATAGTTATTCCTAAAGAAGTGGCTAATGTTGACGCTGCTATTGGAGTGGGCCACCACCAGTCAGGTGCCGCGATTATGTCCTCTTCACATAGGGGCTGCTGCTGTCATCCTAGAGGGAGGTCGGTCAGCGTGCAATTGGCTGACTTCTTCTCACAGCTGTCTCTTCTCTGTCGTTCCCAACTAGCGTGCGCGTGCAGATTTTATGCCGTAACGGTGAGTCTAAGGTGTTAGCCTGTCCGTGTTGCCTCCAAACACATCTCTGACGATTGTCTGGTTGAAGGCATATGCGACGCTCATCGGTGAGGAGAACGTGATGCCAATCCTGAGTGGTCCATTCAGCATGTTTGGACCCATCTGTACCGCAGTGCGTGGTGTTGTGGTTGCAAAGATGGACCTTGCATGGACGTCAGGAGTGAAGTTCCACATCATGCAGCATATTGTGCACAGTTTGAGTCTTAATACAACATCCTGTGGCTGCACGAAAAGCATTATTCAACATGGTGGTGGTGCTGTCAGGGTTCCTCCAAGCCATAATCCGTAGGTAGCCCTTGGGCGGCCTGAGCAAGGCATGGCATCAACAGTTCCTGGCACTCTGTATCTCCTCCATGCCCGAACAACATCGCTTTGATTCACTCAGAGATGCCTGGACAGTTCCCCTGTTGAGAGCTCTTCCTGGCACAAAGAACAATGTGGATGCGATCTCAAACCGCAGTATGAACCATTTAGGCATTGTTGAACTACAGATAACACGAGCCGTGTACCTCCTTCCTGGTATAATGACTGGAACTGATCAGCTGTCGGATCCCCTCGTTATAACAGGCACTGCTCATGCACGCTTGTTTACATCTTTCAGCGGGTTTGGTGATCTCTCTGAACAGTCAAAGGGACTGTGTCTGTCATGCAATACCCACAGTCAATGTATATCTTCAGGAGTTCTGGGAACCGGGGTGATCCAAAACTTTTTTTTTTGTGTGTGTTTTTGAGGAAAATGTTCAAATCTGAATAAGCTTCCATGGCCTGTGTAATTTTCCTATAGTTCAGAGGGAAGGACTGAAGCAATTACAGAATCCTGAGCATTGGTATGACAACAAGATGTAGCAGAAGTGTCAAAGTTTGTATCAGGGCCAATCATAAAATGTGAAAGTGTGTCTGCATTACCTCGTTGAGCTGTCGGACGATACACAATCTCATACTGGTATTGAGACAACAACAAAGCCCATCTTTGCAATCTTTGGGCAGTTCGCACAGGAACCGGCTTCATTGGATGAAACAAGTACTGCAATAGCTTGTGATCTGTTACTAGTAGAATTTTCTGCCATACAAATAGCAGTGGAATTTGGTGACATGATACACAATAGCCAATGCCTCTTTCTCTATTTGTGAATAGTTACACTGAGCTTTGGACAACCCTTTTGATATAAAAGCTTTAGGCCTGTCTTTATCACAAATTCTGTGCAAAAACACTATACCGATTCTGTAAGGGGAAGCATCAACTTGCAAAACACAACTGGTTTGTCAGGATCAAAGTGAACCAAGCATCAATCACTGAACATAACATCTTTAAGTTTTTGTAAAGCTTCTTGGCACCCATCTGCCCAAACAAAGGGGACGTTCTTGCGATGCAAGCAGTGCAATGGAGCTGCAATTTGTGCAGCGTTCGGTGTGAAACGAATGTAATAGTTCATTTTCCCTAAGACTGACTGCAATTCTGTGACATTGCGAGGAACTGGCAGGTCACATATGGCTAACAAATGCAACTGAAGAGGATGTACACCTTGACTTTATAACATGATGAAGATACTGCAACTCGCGTTTTAAAAAAAATCACACTTGTCCAGTCTACACTTTAGTCCTACATCAAATAACACATGGAAAAAAAAAAGCCCACAAATTCGCAATGTGTTCTTCAGGTACATGACCTGCTATGACAATATTGTCCAAATAGTTTAAACAGTTTGGTACTTGAGCTGTCAACTGTTCCAAATACTTTCGGAAAATGGCGTATGGGGAAGCACTGCCAAAAGGCAAATGCAAATATTTTAAGAAGCCCGTATGATTGTTCGCAACATACGCGGTTTGAGATCCTTCATCTAGTGGTATTTGAACAGTAGTGACGAGCAGCTAATCTGTGTATGAGGTCCTCTGGGTGTGGCAGTGGATAAGTATCAAGTCACAATTTGTAGGTTGACTGTAGACTTAAAAGCCAACACAGAGCAATATGATGTGCAATCCAAAATTTTCAGGACTAGTGCTGCCATCTGTTAAAAACCTTACCTTTGGACTAATGGTCGCCAACACCCTCGAAGTAATTCCCATCCGCACGTACACACCGGTCCCAGCGCTTCTGCCACTGGTCAAAGTCCTGTTCTTTGAGGGTGTTTATCACCGCCAGCGATGCTTCTTGAATCCTCTCTAGAGTGTTGAACCGACGGCCTTTCAACTAGTGTCAGATTTGGGAATAGCACAAAATTGCAAGGTGCCAAGTCTTGCGAGTACAGTGGGTGGGGTACAACCGCCATGTTGTTTTTTTACCAAAAAGGTCCTGGTGAGCAAGGACGCGTGACAGGGCGTGTTGTCATGATGCAGCAGCCAATTCCCTTGATGTTTTCATGGAGCCGTCACAGTAGTACACAGAATTCAATGTGTGGTTGGGTGAGACGAATTCATTGTGCACAATTGCCTTGGTATCAAACAAAACGATGATCATGCTCTTCACTTCACTCTTCGCCTGTCTCACTTTTTTGGGTCTTGGAGATCCCGGGCTCTTACACTAGGACAATTGTATGGCTCATGCTCTGTCCCCCAAACACTTGTTGAATCATTGCAAAGGTCTCCATAGCACTTTTCCCAAGATTCGCACAAAATTTGATACACACGCACTGTTCTGTTCGCAGAGTATTACAGAAATCATTGTGGACACTCAACACATCCTCCCAGCTTAAGGTGACTCCGCACACTGGCTCATCAGATATGCAGCTCTCACCACCTAGCGGCGCATAGATCTTCTACTACTACTACTACTACTACTTTCCAGATGGCAGCACCAGTCCCGAAAATTTTGGATTCCACCTCTTTATCTTGGAACTCTTCCATTTGGTCCTTGCTTGATAGAAAAACAACAATATTGGAATTGAGTCTGCCTTGATGCAAAACACCTTGTTATTTGTTTACGTATTTATTTCACAAACTAGTTTCAGTGACAAAGATCACCATCATCAGTGGGTTTTTAAAATCTAAAACATGCTGAAAATAGCATAGTTATACAATCACGTTATTACGTTTTTACTGTTCATTTTTTGAAATATAGTGTTCTATTCATACTTTCATACTACCCCCCCTTTTTTTTCCACTGTTTGCGGCATATTTTCTGTGCTTTTTTCTGTTCCCCCCCCCCAGCGTACATCATGTCATCTGCAACTGCGGTAGCAGCTGTTAGTAAACAAATACTAAAAGATAAACTGACCTGAAGGTTCAGGAAGCAAAACCAGTGGACTTGTAGACTTGCTTGTATGGGTGCAATAGCTCTGCTATCTTGCAATTCTTTTAAATTCAGCAGCCACTTTTTCCCCATAGTGCAATGGGAACAGTTCTGGCCCGGCAAAAGTTCGGCTGAGAATCGTCTTTCAGAGTAATATGTGCAACGAAATTGCTCTAGCCTTGCCTAAACTTTCAGAAAAGAGTTCATGGAATTCCTTCAGTATCAAATGCAGTCACTGACGACACATTGTCCTGAATTTGAAAGCCAAACGAATCAAGGCCAAAAATGTTCTGACAATTACGTGACTGTAGCGCAGTGAAAGTCACAGCGTGTGCAAATGATACATGGGAGGCAAAGTACATTTTCCGAGAATGGGAATGTTTTGTCCATTATAAGCCATCAGGTGCATGCTAGTTTTAGCCTAACAGTTCATATATGTTATGATTCAGCAATGTAAATGAAAAAAAAAAAAAAAAGTTTGTTGAACTGGTGTAGCACTGAAGAAACTATCTGCTTGCTCATTTTGCAAATGCCTCCAGCAGGCTTTGAATACACTGTATTGATTTCATGGCCCATGTGACTAGATTTTGGTGAGTGGGCAGAATTCTTACGTTTGTTCTGGTGCAAACATTGTACATGACCTTTCTTGCTACAAGTGTAAAACTGTGCGGACGAGCAATCTTGGCGTTTTTACCGTGATTAGCACTGAGGGCATGACTTAATTCTATTCGCTGATGTGGCCGCCAGTTTAAAGAACTGTTTACGTGGCTTGGCGCATGTGTGCTGTTGCTGTCTACTGGGCCGATCATGAGCAAGGGATGACTCAACCCGACAAATTGATGGCTGTTGAAATTTATTGGCTGCTACGGCACCTGAATCATACTGATCTAGAATTTGCACAATGTGATGAAATGATGGATCTAACTGTTTCAAAATCTGTTCTCTAAGGTTGACATATGTTACACTGTACACGATTGCATCATACAACATAACACCTGAATATAAAGCACCACAAGCACATTTGAATATGCATTTCCTCATCATACCGTGCAAATCTGTTACCCACTCACGATGGGTGTTCTGACCTTTTCTTGCTACATAAGAACTGTTACCTAGCTGCCACCACATTCAGTTGTTGGTCGTAGTAGTTAGAGAACCTACCTACAACCTGATCATAGGAAAGTTCACTTGGAGTGGCGTTAGGGAACAATTTCTGAATGAGGCGAAAGACAGCACTTCCAACTGTTGACAAAAAGTAATGTTTTCACTGTACCTGATACTTTGCAAGCAATGATGTGGGCTTCATACTATTGCAGCCACTCGAGCCAGTCCTCTTCTTTTTCATTAAAGTGGCGAAAAGGTGGTAGAGGACTTGGAGCTATAGTTGTTGCTTGTTAGGCTGCATTAGTTGTTTGGTTCGCCAGTAATTGCTGTACCGCGTTTAGAAGGGTTGCAATCTGCTGCATATGAAACTGAAACATCTGTATTAGCTGCGTTGCATCTATTGCTTGCAGCTGAGGCACCTGAGCAGTGGGCGGGAGAGGTGGGTTGCTCATTTTTGAATAGGCAAATGCAATAAAAAGACAATGCAAGCAAGAAAAATAGGCTCATAGCAAAGAAAATTTCTGCATTGCCCACCTGAAACACTCTAAGAGACACTGTTAAAACATGTAAACACACCCCTGAAAAGAAAAGACAAAGTAGAATTAAGGTGCCAGCAAAACACAAAGGCCCCCAACAAAAAACAGAGCCAGTCTGTGGCAGCAGGTGGCTCCGCGTTAACAGGTTATCGCTATGGTATTCATTCACCTCATCGCCAATGTTGTTGTCTAGGAATCCTGCATACTTGGTTCCCTAGACAAACAGTCAAACAACTGCTGTTGTGTCTGGGAATCCTTCATACTCGGTTCCCTAGTCTAACAATCAAACAACTCATATTAATGAGTTTTATTACAAGACAATTATAAGACTTAACTTGGATTACACAGATGTGTTGCAAGCAAAGGGTGTCATGCAAAATAATCAGTTTTCTTCAGAATAGACAAATACAAGTCTGTGCTACATAGAGATTCCTAACAAAGTGGCTAATGTTGAAACTGCTATCAAAGTGCGCTGCTACCAGTCAGACGCGGTGTTTATGTCCTCTTCACATAGGGGCCACTGTTGTCACGTTGTCGTCCTGGAGGGAGGTCAGTCATCGTGTGATTGGCAGACTTCTTTTCACAGGTAAAGAAGTAAAGATGTGAGGATGGG
Source organism: Schistocerca americana (assembly GCF_021461395.2). Classification (NCBI taxonomy): domain Eukaryota; kingdom Metazoa; phylum Arthropoda; class Insecta; order Orthoptera; family Acrididae; genus Schistocerca; species Schistocerca americana. Next base: position 446,598,658 of record NC_060120.1, read on the forward strand.
GCATGAGTCGTGCTTGGGTAGCTCAGTTGGTAGAGCACTTGCCCGCGAAAGGCAAAGGTCCCGAGTTCGAGTCTCGGTCGGGCACACAGTTTTAATCTGCCAGGAAGTTTCACATCAGCGCACACTCCGCTGCAGAGTGATAATCTCATTCAGGAAAAATCCCCCAGGCTGTGGCTAAGCAATGTCTCCGCAGTATCCTTTCTTTCAGGAGTGCTAGTTCTGCAAGGTTTGCAGAAGAGCTTCTGTAAAGTTTGGAAGGTAGGAGACGAGGTACTGGCAGAAGTAAAGCTGTGAGTACCGGGCGTGAGTCGTGCTTCGGTAGCTCAGTTGGTAGAGCACTTGCCCGCGAAAGGCAAAGGTCCCGAGTTCGAGTCTCGGTCGGGCACACAGTTTTAATCTGCCAGGAAGTTTCACATCAGCGCACACTCCGCTGCAGAGTGAAAATCTCATTCTGGAAACATCCCCCAGGCTGTGGCTAAGCCATGTCTCCGCAGTATCCTTTCTTTCAGGAGTGCTAGTTCTGCAAGGTTCGCAGAAGAGCTTCTGTAAAGTTTGGAAGGCAGGAGACGAGGTACTGGCAGAAGTAAAGCTGTGAGTACCGGGCGTAAGTCGTGCTTCGGTAGCTCAGTTGGTAGAGCACTTGCCCGCGAAAGGCAAAGGTCCCGAGTTCGAGCCTCGGTCGGGCACACAGTTTTAATCTGCCAGGAAGTTTCACATCAGCGCACACTCCGCTGCAGAGTGAAAATCTCATTCTGGAAACATCCCCCAGGCTGTGGCTAAGCCATGTCTCCGCAGTATCCTTTATTTCAGGAGTGCTAGTTCTGCAAGGTTCGCAGAAGAGCTTCTGTAAAGTTTGGAAGGTAGGAGACGAGGTACTGGCAGAAGTAAAGCTGTGAGTACCGGGCGTGAGTCGTGCTTCGGTAGCTCAGTTGGTAGAGCACTTGCCCGCGAAAGGCAAAGGTCCCGAGTTCGAGTCTCGGTCGGGCACACAGTTTTAATCTGCCAGGAAGTTTCACATCAGCGCACACTCCGCTGCAGAGTGAAAATCTCATTCTGGAAACATTCTTATGTATTTATGTTGATATTGGGCTTTTCTAAATATTCTTCAAATGAATAAAATGGGTTAGTTAATAAGTAGTAGTGTAACTTTTTCTTCATGTTTAGGCAGTTTGCTATATATATTTAACTGGCATGTACTTATGACTATTGTTAGTTTTTGCTAATCTATTTTGTGGCAAGACAGAGAAGTACAGATTCTTGTGTTGTTGTCATGCCTTTGATTCATTACGCCTGAATTTGGTAGTATATATAATTCACACTTATCAAGAATATATAGATTAATATCTGTTAATATTCTATATTTAATGAACAATGGTTTACATTGTGTCCTATAATCTACTTTTGCCATTACTCTGATTGCTTTCTTCTGGATCACCATACTTTAAAATAGGTTTGGGGGGGGGGAGCAAAGTACGCCATCCTTACATGTTCAGATGTTATACAGCACATCAGTCTCTTCAGCAGATATACAATTTTTGACATCCCAGCCACTGTGTTCAACATGTGAGTTCCATGTTAGTTTATTGTCTAGTATGTAACCTAAAAGTTTTGTATTTTGTTTTATTTTTTATTTTTTCAGTCTTTGATAGACTGAACAACATATTCTCATTTAACAATAGACCATTCGCATTAAACCATGATATTGCATTTTCTTTTGCCAGATTCATACTACCAACAAGGTTATCAAATACATGGTTCACAGACAGAATATTTGTATCATCTGCATACATACATGTCTTTATGTTTATTTTTCCTGGTAAGTCCTTTGTACGTACAAGGAATAGAAGTAGTCCTAGTTTAGAGCCCTGTGCCACTCTGTGTTGAACCTCAAGTGTATTTGACAAATGACTTCCTGAACTCACAAGGTTACTTGTATGTGAGCATGGTCCTTAAATGCTGCTAAAATATCTCTCACTAAGAGTTCTACGGCTTGTATAGTTGACTTTTCTTTTCTTAAACCAAACTGTGATGTACTTAACATAACATTTAATTCTAATACTCATACATCTACTGATACATGATGCCTTCTAAGACTTTGGTTAGTACTGGAATAAGATAAATTGGCCTGTAGTTTGCTGAATCAGAGTTGCTACCCCTCTTAAAGACTGGAGTCACCTTCGGTAGTTTGAGAGGATCAGGAAAAACCCCTTCTGTGAAAGACAACTTTATAGAATATGTTAATGGTGCTGCAATGTAAAGTATTATTTTAAATATATTGTTCGACATATTAAAAATATCCGTACTGTATGAATTTTTCATTTCTTTGACTACTTTAAGAACTTCATCTTGGCATACCTCTTTGAAGTGTTTCAATGAAGGTTTGGCCTGATTATGATTTAAGTTTGTGCTCTTAAGATAATCTGTATACATTACATTGGGTTTACTAATCAACTTTTTGATTCACGGTACCGTATTTACTCGAATCTAAGCCGCACCTGAAAAATGAGACTCGAAATCAAGGAAAAAAAAAAATTCCCGAATCTAAGCCGCACCAGAAATTTGAGACTCGAAATTCAAGGGGAGAGAAAAGTTTTAGGCTGCACCTTCAAATCGAAACAAAGTTGGTCCATTGTAATATGAGACACAATTTAGGTCGAATGAAAGACAATACAGCTACAATAGTTTGGTTCAAGTAGTAAGCTTAGCAGTTAAGCTTTACCAGGTAGCCATTGCTATGCGTCAGGCGCTCCGTCCGTATTTATACGGGTACCCTTCCTTTTTCACATGCTTCGTCTGGTTTGAATCGATTGCTTATTTTGCTTTGATCTGATAAGTGCCGTTTTCTTTGTTATAGGTGTTTACGTCACTATAAGATGAAAATGCATTACTGTACTGCGTCATGCATTGTTTGTCGCATCTGATAGTGCGTGTTTACGGCCTGTCGCCGCCCGCGGCATGGCTTGCTTTTGTGCGCGCTACCGCCGCTTACGATTAAAAAAAGAGAGGAATTGTCTCATTAGCGAGACAATGGCAAGCGACTGCTACTTGTTGTTACTTACACTGCTGCTTTCTTTGATAATGATCAACAAGAACCAAATAATAGACTGCGTATGATAGACCATGTTCTGAACTAGAGTGAGGCGAAAATTTTTCTCCGTTTGAAAATCTTTGCGGCCGCTTCTTTAGTACATCAGAAATTAGTCATTTTAGATTTAAAAATCTAGTCAGTTGCCGTGCTTCATTTCTGACTGTATTACTATGAGGCATAAAAATAATACGTATTTTCTTCCGCGTTTGCTGTTGTCTCACTCTAGTTTCGTAGTTTATTAGGCAGACAGGATTTAAATGAGATAGCAACAAACACGAAAGAATACATGGCAAAATGTTTATATTCGTATTATTCTTATGGTGAAGAGAATACTGCATGTGATTCGCATTTCATCAGGTTCCTATTAGCAACAGTCTTGCCAGTCGAATTTTCGTGGTACATTGAAATTCTGCTACTTTCGAAGATGAACAATACGGAATTTGTATTAACTTCGTTGGATAATGTATGAAAATGCAGTGGTCGAAACTCGGGGTGGAGAAAGAAAAGCTCGTCTTCCACCTTTTTTTTATTTATTTACTGTCGTAGAGGTTTTGGCGCCAGTGTTTATCTCGTTGCCTACAAACCATGCCTGTGTAGCGCTACATATATTCGACGGCAGAAGTTAGTTGTGGCGGCACCTACCAACATTTTTCAGAACTTCCGCTTGCTTTGCACTCGATTCTAAGCCGCAGGCGGTTTTTTGGATTACAAAAACCGGAAAAAAAGTGCGGCTTAGATTCGAGTAAATACGGTAATCAGCATAGCTTACAAAATATTTGTTGAACATAACTGCTGGTATTGGAGCTGTCTTATCAATGTTTCTGATTTCACCTTTAATGTTATTAATTACTGACAAGGCTGTTTTGCACTGGTTTTTACTATTTTTTATGAGATTAGTGTTGTTTCTCTGTTTCACCAATAGTAGCTCTTTCTTATACAGTTTCTTAGTGGTTATTTCAAGGTCCTTAATTTCGTTAGAATTATTTTTCTTTGCCAATGCGCTTTAACAGCAGTAGCTTATTTTTTTAGACTCTCCAACTCTTTGGTGTACCACAATTAACCTATTCTTGTTTTATAATATTTGTTTGGAATAAGATGAGCTTTTAACATACCTAGTAAGCAGTTGTGGACTGTTTCATAAACTGTTTGGGCATTGGAATCACATCTTTGAAATAATTTGTGCCAATTATTTATGTTCAACTGGTGTATTAGTTTTCTGAAATTGTTTTTGTTAGCATTAAGGTATTGGATTTTGATAACGTTTGTACAGCTTTGTTCCCATCCCCTTTTATAAAATGTCTAACTCTATTGTTAACATAAAGTGGTCTGAGAAAGCAAATTCCTGTACACTGGTGGAGTACATATCACGAGCACAGTTGACAAAAGCATTATCTAAGCACTCTTTTAGCCTTGTTGGTTCTGAATTTACATGATGGAAGTTGTGCTGCCTTAGCATAGCCAGTAACTTATGTACACTGGGTTTGTTACATGTTACGTCAAAGTTTGAATTAATGTCTCCCCCCAATTATAGTTACATATTGTTTCCATTTTGTTATGTGGCAGAGTACATTATCAGAATTATCTAATTAATATTAAAATAAGTTTCATTACATTACGTATGATTCCAGTAATTTCAAAGTGTTTCTCTACATATGCCAAACTAAGATCCAGTGCTCCAAACTGTATTTCATCTGATACTGGGATCTGCAAATACTGTTTCCGTGTTTATAAGCTTCTAGTGTATAGTATTCTATTTCTCCTGGTGTGAGCAAATGTTCAGATAAACATAGGAGAGAATATTTATATCATGGCAATGACTCCTCCAAGATTTCAACTTTACTTTCAAGATCCTGAATGTTTAGAAATAAGGTGTTACTGTGACTTATCTGTGAGTTGGCAGGCTGGCTTTCACATGTTTATTTTTTCCTGGCTTGAAAGCATAAAAAATTGTAATTGTTCATACTGCTGCTGTTACTGTTGTTGTTGCTTCTGATGGTGGTGCTGCTGTTTCACTTATTTCTGGTGTTTACTCTTCCACAACACTATGCTGTACTGTGAACTGTTTGCATTTGGAGTGTTCACTTCCCGTTAATAAAATCACACAACTGTCTTGGAGCGTTGTAGTGCTTCACTGACAGCAGATTTCATATTTGAGTCTCCAGGTAACACACAATTCATGTCCATGAGAGCTATGATTCTTGTATCATTACACTGCACATTTAAGATTTTATTTACTACATCCAGAATTTTTGTTAGTACATACATAAAAAAAGATTTACATCACCTCGGTTCGGAGAGTTCTGGAGTCTGTACAGATAATTGGAATAGAGATCAACATAAACATCATTTCCACCCTTTTTATTGTTCATGAAAACCATACATTGCACGTTCTACCACCATACAGTGAGACCTTCAGAGGTGGTAGTCAAGATTGCTGTACACACCAGTACCTCTATTACTCAGTAGCATGACCTCTTGCATTGATCCATGCCTGTATTTGTTGTGGCATACTATCCACAAGTTCATCAAGGCGCTGTTGGTCCAGATTGTTCCACTCCTAAATGGTGATTCAGCATAGATCAGTCAGAGTGGTTGGTGGGTCACGTCGTCATAAACAGCCTTTTCAATCTATCCCAGGCATGTTCAATTGGGTTCATATCTGGAGAACATGCTGGCTGCTCTAGTCAAGCGATTTCATTATCCTGAAGGAAGTCATTCACAAGATGTGCACAATGGGGGCGCGAATTGCCGTCAATGAAGATGAATGCCGTGGCAAAATGCTGCCGGTATGATTACACTATCGGTTTGAGGATGGCATTCATGCATCGTACAGCTGTTACGGCGCCTTCCATGAACACCAGTGGCATCCATGACTGCCAGTAGCATATGTCAGCCCCACATAATGCCACCCCAAAACATCAGGGAGCCTCCACCTTGCTATATTCACTGGACGGTGTGTCTAAGGCGTTCAACCTGTCCAGGTCGCTTCCAAACCGTCTCCGACGATTGTATGGTTGAAGGCATATGCGACACTCATCGGTGAAGAGAATGTGGTGCCAATCCTGAGTGGTCCATGCGGCATGTTGTTGGGCCCATCTGTACCGCGCTGCATGGTGTCGTGGTTGCAAAGATGGAGCTTGTCGTGGACATCGGGAGTGAAGTTCCACATCATACAGCATATTGCGCACAGTTTGAGTTGTAACACGATGTCCTGTAGCTGCACGAAAAGCATTATTCAACATGGCAGCATTGCTGTCAGGGTTCCTCCAAGCCATAATTCGTAGGTAGCCCTTGGGCAGCCTTAGCAAGGCATGGCATCAACAGTTCCTGGCTCGCTGTATCTCCTCCATGTCCGAACAACATTTCGTTAGTTCACTCCAAAACACCTGGACACTTCCCTTGTTGAGAGCCCTTCCTGGCACAAAGTAACAATGTGGACGTGATCAGTATACAGTAATGACCATCTAGGCATGGTTGAACTACAGACAACACGAGCCGTGTACCTCCTTCCTGGTGGAATGACTGGAACTGATAGGCTGTCTGATCCCCTCGGTATAATAAGCACTGCTCATGCATGGTTGTTTACATCTTTGGCCGGGTTTAGTGATAACTCTGAACAGCCAAAGGGACTGTGTCTGTTATACAATATCCACAGTCAATGTATATCTTCAAGAGTTCTGGGAACAGGGGTGATGCAAAACTTTTCTTGATGTGTGTATAACGTTTTTCCCAAGTTTATTAAGACGAAAACCATGTGTTGTGTGGCATATTTTCCCCAAATTGCTTATCTTCACAAATGTTACATTTTCAAACCACCTGCGTGTATTTTGCATCTCTGTATTTGCGCTTCAATTTCTTTGTTTACACAGGACCATTCCCTCAAGTCATAACAATGTGGCACTGAAAAAATAACGTTTGTTCCTCTCAGCTCATACAGTTTTCTTTTTAACAAGATTAAGAGATCCTTATTTTCATTCCTTGCAAAATTGTTTGATCCCACCAGAAAGATAGAAACGTCTTTTTTGCTTAAAGAGGGAATTTCTTCCTGACTCATTGATGTAGCAGCACTGAATTTCACTCCTGGCTTTATTATGCAGTTAAAATTCTGACTGCTTGTCCGACAAAATTTGGTGGTTATATTTCGTCCTTGGCTGTCTGCATTAAGTTCAGTTTTTCATGTACTTGGTGTTCAGAACTTACCAATTTTCTGCCTGCCTATGCTGTGTGCAGTGTCTTGGTTGGCACTATTTATTTTGACTTTTTTTGCTAACATGGCCAGTAATGTCTCAGGCGAACATCTTATTGGTGGCAAATTTTTTGAGAGCACTTTAGCACATGATCTTTCACTTAACTGTGGCTGAAATGAGTACCAGGATATCTGGAAATTGGAGGGAAAGAATTAAGAGATGCAGCAGTCAATGACACATACACAGTACCTAGCTAGGTAAGACAATGTGCTAGCTCCAACGCTCCAGTTGGCAAAACCCACTGCCAGTTGCAGTATACGTTACTGCTAAGCACAGAGGCAACATATGCCCCTCCTATGAGAGGACCAAACAGTGAGGATACTTGTGGCATAATACTATATTTATGCCCTCACTTTCAGTGAGTGCAGTCTGCATGGACATCAAAGGCAATCCAAAATATGGCCAGGGACTTGACTTCTCCTGTATTGTAGATGACCAAATACAAAGTGTGTCGTGATTACTAAACTTTTGTTCACATTTCCAGCTTTTGCACACGTCAGTTGGAAGAACTGATTGCTTGGTGCCTCCTCTGTATAATTTTTATGTAACTTTTTATCTTTTTGGTTAATTTTTGATACTCAGAAGGTATATTAACTTGGACAGGACGCTATTTGCCCCACTGTCAAGTGCACTAACCCAAACAAATGAAAACTAAAGAGCAAGGAGTAAGGTTCAGGGAAGCCAGTCACTCTCTCTTACTATTTGTGTTACTCCTTTCCCCATATATAATTTGCTGTCACTCCACTTTTACCATGCCAACAATGCATGTCTTCTGCCTGTTGCAGCTAACAATGGTGTTGGAAGGGCTCCTGAGAGTACCAAAGGTACCCCAGTGCTATCCTCACCTGTGGATCTTATCTCCTCTGCAGAAAGTTCAGGATTTGTCATTACTCGGCCACTTGACTGCAAGTGGCATTTCAGTGGTAGATCTAGGTGTCCTGTACAGGGTGGATGGGGAGCAGGTAGGACTCAGGATGTTGTACAAGGTGTGCACTTCTCATCAGAGGTTGCTACTAGGTAGCTGACTGTGTGTGTGGAGCACACAAGGTTTTTTTTTTTTAGGCAACTCTCCATCCAATCCGGATAAGAACAGTTGTAGGAAGCCCAGAAGTGTCAGTGTAAGATTCAAAGAAATGTCTCTCACAGGTGAGAGTATTAAAATCCTAGTGGTTAATTACTGAAGCCTTCACAACAAAATGCAACTTCGAAGTGCTTCTGAAAATCAGTTAAACTCACATAATATTAGGTACAGAAAGTTGGTTGAAACCTGAAATTGATAGTAGTGAGATTTTTGGGGAAAATTTAATATATTGAAAGCACAGGCTAATGGGAAATGGAGGTGGTGTATTTGTCACAGTAGACAAGAAACTCATATTCACCGAGAAAGAAATTGAAGCTGCATGTGAGACTGTTTGGGCAAGACTCAGTACCTGGGGTGGGCATAAAATGATAATTTGATTCTTTTGTCACCCACCAGACTCATCTACTGATGTAACCAAAAACTTTAAAGAAAACCTCAGTTCACTTGTATGAAAGTTCCCCAATCATGCTGTAATCATCAATGGAGAATTTAATCATTCAACAGTCAATCAGTGAGACTCGATCCAAGGGGCAGGGCCTGCACATTAGTGGGAAACGATGGGCTTCAGATCAGCAGGCCTGATCCATTAGATACACCAGCAAAAGTGGCCTGCGGTTTTGGGCCATTGGGAAATCCACTCATGTGGCCAGCTATTCACACATCACAGATTATATGAGACTGCAGTGATCAATCCATGCAACAGATAACTGCACAAAAACTCAGAGAATCAACACTAATGATGATAGCAACTCACCACAAAGATAATTGCTGAGCTGCAGACAGGTATGTAGAATCGACAAACGCACTCTCACAACTAAATTTTCGGCCATAGCCTTTGTCAGAAAATAAAAGCACACACACATTCATACAATCACTCAGACAGAACTCGTGTACCCACGGCCGCCATCTCCAGCCATTGCGCTCTAAGAATCAGATCCAAACAAACCATTCCTCATGCCTCCCTGCCTCTCGTCAGCAGCTGCTGGGCTAGCAGCAAGAAGTGGTGGCAGCACTGACAGCAAGCTGAGGGGAGTGGTAGGGAGGGGAGAGAATGAGGGAGTAAGGAACCAGCGCACGTTCTCAGCGGTGTCCAGACACCAGTGGTGCATGACATCTCAGACATTTACTGAGACAAAAACGAGATTTTTCCAGTTTTTTTTCCAAATTTCCCTGACATGTTTGAAATTCCCTGATTTCCAGAACTTGTGGCAACCCTGATAACAATGAGTCACTGTTGGAATCAGCCAACTCATACAAATACCTGAGTGTAACATTATGTAGAGATATGAAATGGAATTATCACATTGGTTCAGTGGTGGATAAAGCGGGTGGTATACTTCAGTTTGTTGCTAGAATACTGGGGAAGTGCAGTCAGTCTACAAAGGAGATTGCTTACAAATCACTTGTGACCAGTTCTAGAATACTGCTCAACTGTGTGGGACCCATACAAGATAGGACTAACAGGGGATATTTAAGTATACAGATAAGGGCAGTACAAATGGTCACAGGTCTGTTTAATCCATGGGAGAGTGCCACAGAGATACTAAAGGAACTGAACTGGAAGACTTTTGGAGACAGACGCAAGCTACCCTGACAAAGCCAATTAACAAAGTTTCAAGAACCAACTTTAAATGATGACTCCAGGAATATAGTACAACCACCTACATATTGCTCACATAGGGATTGTGAGGATAAGATTAGAATAATTGGTGCATTCTCAGAGGCATTCAAACAATGATTCTTCCTGCATTCCGTATGTAAATGGAACAGGAAGAAACTCCCGTATGTGAATGCAACAGGAAGAAAACCTAACAACTGGTAGAATGGGACGTACCCTCTGCCACACACCTCATGGTGGTTTGCAGAGTATAGATGTAGACATACAGGAGTTCTTACCCACTGATATTGCACATAGAAACATCACAGACATGGCTCAACATCTTCGAAGCCAGGCATCCATCTGGTTACTGGCTAATGTTTTTGTTTATGCTATAACAAACCCAGACTTTGTTCTGACTTATTTGTCAAATTTTCCACCAATCAAAATTTCTCTCAAACACCTGCTGCAGTCTGAGAGGATGGTGATGTTCTTATAAGTGATGTTCTTTTAATGATGGGATACTTCATTGTACTTTGTGTGAAACAGTTGGGATGTTGGTGTTAAGTTTGTGAGAAATGTAGGAAACCTGTTGGTATTCAGCGTCAGTGAAGAAAGGAGAGGAGGGAAAGGGTGGGCGGGGGGGGGGGGGGGGGAGGGTTTTTTGTAAGTTCATACATGTTCTAAGTGTGCTGCACAGAGTCAAATATTTGAAAAACACAGTAAAGCTTGACACATTGTTTGGTCATATACGAGGTGCTTATTAGACTGGTTAAGTGGTACACTACCTTTTAGAAGTAGCTGCATTTGCAGGAAATGTCTTTCTTGCTGAACTTTTGGTACTGATGTTGATCCTGTTGTGGTAGTGTGTGCTGTTGATGCTCACAGTGAGGTATCAGCTGTTGTATGGGTGCTTGTTGCTGTTCTTGAGGGTTTGTCTTTGCTAGTGTTTGTTCATGCTCTCTTTATGAAGTTGCATCAGTTTCATTATAACTGCTGTTGATGTAGTACTGGTTCACCTACTTCTTTCCAGGTTTGTAAATTTTGTTCATCATGTCATGTCTCCAGTGCAGGATGGATGGCTTGACCATGACAAGGCATGTGCCATACTGATTTTACTCCTTCTCAGATTCAAGATCACGCATGAGAAAACAGATTACATAGCATTGCTGTATGCACAGAGCAGTAGGCTGCTGCACAGCTTCTTCTAGTGGACTGCACTATACGAAATACAATGGGCTCAAATTAATCACTTAGTTGTTAGCAAATATTCCACACTCCGAGCATGTGTGAACTTACGAACCCCACCCCCCTCCCTCCTCTCCTTTCTTGATTGATGCTGAATACCAACATGTTCCTACATTTCCCACAGACTTAATGCTGACATCCCAATTGTTTCATACAAAGACAATGAAGTGTCCCATAACTCAAGATCATCATCAGAGAACTCCTGTCAGACCGACAGTACACAAGCAGTGTACACACCAGATACCTCGCAAGGAATATGTCCCAGGAAAATTTATGCTAGCACTTTGAAGACAGCAGCAGTAGTTCCAACCTCTGCTATGGAAATGAATATACAAGAAACAGCACCGGCAGCAGTGTCCATTGAGGTGAGCAGAAGGAAAAAAGTCCCGACTGAATGATTTTTTTAACAGAAAGCAGACCAAGGAAGCACACAAGACGAACAGGGTCAGGACTTTATCTGAGGTAAGTGATTCATCAGAAATGACAAAGTAGAAATCATAAACAAAACAAAACCGACTTTCTCACATTTCTTATAATTCATCATAATATCCAATCTCCAACCAACAATTACACGAACTAGAAATAAAAGACAGCAAATAGAAACTGTAAATATACCTGGTCTTCTCCATGGCAGTTCATTCTGCATGTCTCATTATAAACATGGTGGGACAGCTATCTCTGCAAATCAAAATGTAAGATATAAAGAAATCCAAATACAGGGTTATTACAAATGATTGAAGCAATTTCACAGCTCTACAATAACTTTATTATTTGAGATATTTTCACAATGCTTTGCATACTCAAAAAGTTTTTTTAGGCATTCACAAATGTTCGATATGTGCCCCTTTAGCGATTCGGCAGACATCAAGCCGATAATCAAGTTCCTCCCACACTCGGCGCAGCATGTCCCCATCAATGAGTTCGAAAGCATCGTTGATTCGAGCTCGCAGTTCTGGCACGTTTCTTGGTAGAGGAGTTTTAAACACTGAATCTTTCACATAACCCCACAGAAAGAAATCACATGGGGTTAAGTCGGGAGAGCGTGGAGGCCATGACATGAATTGCTGATCATGATCTCCACCACGACCGATCCATCGGTTTTCCAATCTCCTGTTTAAGAAATGCCGAACATCATGATGGAAGTGCGGTGGAGCACCATCCTGTTGAAAGACGAAGTCGGCGCTGTCGGTCTCCAGTTGTGGCATGAGCCAATTTTCCAGCATGTCCAGATACACGTGTCCTGTAACGTTTTTCTCGCAGAAGAAAAAGGGGCCGTAAACTTTAAACTGTGAGATTGCACAAAACACGTTAACTTTTGGTGAATTGCGAATTTGCTGCACGAATGCGTGAGGATTCTCTACCGCCCAGATTCGCACATTGTGTCTGTTCACTTCACCATTAAGAAAAAATGTTGCTTCATCACTGAAAACAAGTTTCGCACTGAACGCATCCTCTTCCATGAGCTGTTGCAACCGCGCCGAAAATTCAAAGCGTTTGACTTTGTCATCGGGTGTCAGGGCTTGTAGTAATTGTAAACGGTAAGGCTTCTGCTTTAGCCTTTTCCGTAAGATTTTCCAAACCGTCGGCTGTGGTACGTTTAGCTCCCTGCTTGCTTTATTCGTCAACTTCCGCGGGCTACGCGTGAAACTTGCCCGCACGCGTTCAACCGTTTCTTCGCTCACTGCAGGCCGACCCGTTGATTTCCCCTTACAGAGGCATCTAGAAGCTTTAAACTGCGCATACCATCGCCGAATGGAGTTAGCAGTTGGTGGATCTTTGTTTAACTTCGTCCTGAAGTGTCGTTGCACTGTTATGACTGACTGATGTGAGTGCATTTCAAGCACGACATATGCTTTCTCGCCTCCTGTCGCCATTTTGTCTCACAGCGCTCTGGCGGCAGAAACCTGAAGTGCGGCTTCAGCCGAACAAAACTTTATGAATTTTTCTACGTATCTGTAGTGTGTCGTGACCATATGTCAGTGAATTTATGAAATCGCTTCAATCATTTGTAATAGCCCTGTACATTCTGGTTTGATTAAGTAGAAGGTATTTCAAAAGGCTGCTATTGAACTTACGGACATCCACCTTATCATTCTAACTGTATGCGGATCACCTGATGGCACCTTTGGGGACTTCCTGGGTAAATTCGAAATGATGTTAAATAATCTAAATCCAACAAAAAAAAATCATTTGATTTTTTGAAACCCTCAAACTGCAGAGATGAATTACTGAACCTGCCAAAGACTTTCAATTCAATCCCCACAGTAAATGTACCATTGAGAATCACTAATCATTGCAAAACAGCACTAGACCAAATTTTTATTCAAAAAACCCACTCTCCATACAATAATATAGTAGTAAATACGGGCTATAATGATCCTTAGGCTCTGTTGCTAACATTGGTGTTGTGTATAGAGGAATATCACCCACCAAAATGACTGAGTGCAAGGATCTCAGTGATGGTAATACAGCAAATTTTTGCCGTCTATTAAGCCGGGAAACATGGGATGAAGTCTTCAATGGAACAGATGTAAATAGAATGTTCATTAACTTTCAAGAAACATATCAATGCTATGTTGAAATAGCTTTCCCACATAAGCAACATAAATTAGAACCTACAAGACACGAAAGTTGGATCACTACAGATACAAAAATCTTTAGAGCAAAGAAAAGATTTCTGCATTCATACAAAATACTGTATTATTAGAGGTGCAAAATTATATTAAAGATCACAGAAGGAGTGACAACAAAGTTATTGAAGATGCAAAAAAGGTTATTAAGAATAAATAAAAAAAACAAAGACATGGGCCACATGGAACATTGTCTGTTCTCAAACAGGCACCAAGCCAGTGGCAAAAAGAGTACTAGCATAAGTCTAGAAAATGGGCAAGTATCTGATGCCAGCTAATACCTTCAATGAGTACTTTAGCGACATAGCAAATAATCTTATCCAAAGTAAGAGCTTTGAGAAGCTCTTATACCATAGATTGCTAGAGTTTATTAACAAATACTCTTTGCTGTCAAATCATCAGTATGATTTCAGTCAATCAAGGTCCACAACCGCAGCAGTATATGAATTCCTTCACGCGATCTTAAAAGCTGTAGACGAAAAGGAAATGGCTACTGGAATCTTCTTGGACCTATCCAACGCATTTGATACTATCGCTCACACTACCCTATTATATAAATAGGAAAGAAAGGGAATTAGAGGTATTCCAAATGAGTGAATTAGATCGCAACTTACTAAGTGACAACAGAAAGTTATTCTTAAACAGGATAAGATTACTGGCAGCGTTATAAGAGGATGAACATACACATCAGAAAGAGTTTCAACGAAATATTAATAAAATCAAGACACTAAGCGGTCAACAGGCGTTGATGTGCATCAACTGGGACAGTTGAAAATGTGTGCCCCGACCGGGACTCGAAGCCGGGATCTCCTGCTTACATGGCAGACGCTCTGTGCATCTGAGTCTGAGCCACCGAGGGCACAGAGGATACTGTGAATGCAGGGATTTATTCCTTGCACACTCCCCGTGAGTGCCCCTGCCCGTAAATTACACTCATTACTCGTGGCATCTTACCAAGTCCTGTAAGAGTTCAGGCAATGCTTGTGCATCCAGCACAGAAGAAGAAAGTCAATGGCCAGTTAGCCTTAACTATATGAGGATGGTAGCTGTTCTTTCGCTCACGTCCGAAAGAACAGATACCATATTCATACAATGAAATACGGTGTCATCTGTCAGAGTCGTATCTAGACGTATCAGATGCCCCAATCACTCCAACTGCACACGTCCCACACCATCACACAGCCTCACCAGCTTGAACAGTCCCCTGCTGATATGCAGGGTCCATGGATTCACGAGTTTGTATCCATATCTGTAAACATCCATCCCGTCAATACAACTTGAAACGAGACTCGTCCGAACAGGCAACAACTTCTCAATCGTCATCAGTCCAATATCGGTGTTAACAGTTCCAGGCGATGTGTAAAGCTTTGTGTGATGTAGTCATCAAGGGTACACAAGTGGGCCTTCGGCTCCGAAAGCCCATATTGATGATGTTTCGTTGAATGGTTCGCGCATGCTGACTCTTGTTGATGGCCCACCATTAAACCTGCAGCAATCTGTGGTAGGGTTAC
This sequence comes from Schistocerca americana, assembly GCF_021461395.2. Lineage (NCBI taxonomy): Eukaryota > Metazoa > Arthropoda > Insecta > Orthoptera > Acrididae > Schistocerca > Schistocerca americana. The sequence goes on from NC_060120.1 coordinate 446,614,060, forward strand.
ACTTATGTACGTTGAACGATTCTCCTAAGTTGTCATTGGTCCCGCCCTTGCAGGATCTTTTTCTGGCCGCAGCAATGTTGGAGATTTTATGTGTTACATGATTCCTGACATTCACGGTACATTTGCCAAATGGTCGTAGGGGAAAATCTCTACTTCATAGCTGCCTCGAGGATGCTGTATCCCACCGCTCACGCGCTGGCTTCAACACCATGTTCAAACGCACTTAAATCTTGATGACCTACCATTGTCGCAGCAATAATCGATTAACAACTCTGCCATACACTTGTTGACTTATATAGGCGTTGCCAACCGCAACGCCGTATTCTGCTTGTTTGCATGTCTCTGTGTTTGAATACGCATGCCTACTTCAATTTTCTTGACACTTCAGTGTATAACTTAAACATCAGCACTTTCTCTCGAAATGCATTCGTATTAGTACTATTTAGTGTAATTAAATGTTAAGTAATGACTTGTTGGCTTTTAAAGTATATGGGTTCTCTATACACAGGACACAGTCGTCATTTGCAGATCATCACTGTGATGCAGTGGTTAATGGCCTGGAGCTACGATGCCAGCACGGTAGCTTAGCGTGTTCGGTCAGAGGTTTAGCTGCCCTCTGCAAAAAAAAAAAACTTCAAATGGTGTCATGGGACGCCCGCCCCAACAAATGCACCGAACTGTATCGAACAAAATGAGACTAAAAAAAAACTAAAAGCTGTGGTTTGCATTCTACCAGCTAAGAATTTTTACTATCCTCCTTCACTTTTCTGACAGAGTCTGGGACTCTTCTTATTAGAAAGTATTCGTCTAGCTGCATATCTTTTAGAAAACAAAGCATACGTAACATGAAAAGAAATGTATACAAAATCTAAAGAGCCATTCATGTAAGAAGTACCTTGGTAAGTAATTTTTGTTGAAAAGCAAGGAAAGAAAAACATCAAAATCGACAGCAAGGTTAACAAGATAGAAAATGTAATACAAGAGCTAGTTCATAAAGTATTCATACACCATCTGAACATGCCGAAATTCTGAGAGCAGTGATTAAACTATAACGCTGGCCCACGGCACACACTAGAGTCAATCGTGCGCGGCCCTGCTCTATCGCCTGTTGTGGTTCTGAACGGCGCCGATACAGTGCAATAAGCGGCATGGATCGTAAGGGTAGCGAGACGACGCCGATCTAAAGGAAACTTATTCTGCGCTTACATAATTAGTAATCGTCTCTCGAGATTGCTAAAGTAGTCGGTAGACCTAGATCGACGATTTAGTAGATGATAGATCGATTTTGCGCAACAAAATCATTAAGAAACCAACCACGTACCGGACGCCCTCACACTTTGACTGATGCCGAAGTGAGATTTATCATGAGGGAAATGAAGAAGAAACCTAAAATCAGCGCTCCTAAGTTGGTTGGGGAGTTAGAGTCTAGGGGAAAGAAGGTAAGTGCCAACATAATCAGGGATACCTTCAAAACGCATGGCTATCACGACTGAGTAGTGCGCAAGAAATATTGGGTCAGTGGAAGAAACGTCTTCATTTTGCGATGGAACACAGATTCAAAAAGGAAGACTTCTGGAATAGAGTAATATTTTCTGATGAGAGTAAATAAAACGTATTCGGGTCAGATGGCAGGCTAATGGTGTGGTGTAAGAAGAATGCAGAGATGTTACCATGAAATCTTGTGCCAACGGTTAAACACAATGGTGGCTCCCTGAACGTGTGGGACTGTATGAATGCTGCAGGTGTTGGAAAATTACATTTAATTAAAGGTACACTGGATCACCATATGTATATCAACATTTTAAAGGACAATCTGAATCCTAGCACCGGAAAATTATGTCTGCAAGAAAATTACATTTTACAACAAGATAACGACCCAAGGCATATGGCTCTAAATACAAGGCTGTGGCTCCTGTACAATAACCCAAAACAACTTAACACCTCTCCTCAGTGCCCAGAAATTAATCCTACCAAACACTTTTGGAAAGTACTGGAAGACAGTATCAGGAGAAGACAGATTTCCAACAAAAGAGACCTAAAAGAAGCACTTCAAGGCCAATGGGACAAGATTCCAGCCTCTCTGATGGCAAATTTGGTCAAGTCGATGTCTAGACGGCTACAAGCAGTAACAGCTGCAAAGGGAAACCCCACTAAATATTAATTTTTGTATTTGACATCATATTTTCATATTGTAAATTTAAAAAAAACCATGAGTGGACGAATACTTTTTTGAAGTAGCCCGTTTATAAATTCTCTATTTTGTCAAATTTGTTATCGCTATGGATGTATTTATTTCCGTATCCATCAATAAAAATGACTTACCTAGGTTCGTTTCAAATTACTGGATGTTCACATTATATGTTCTCTTCCTTTCCGTGACACATTTAGTTTTTTTTTTTTTTAATTACAGCTAGACAAATACTTTTAGGAGTCACTGTACATATAAAGCCCGGTCCACACGCAACGATCAGTCTGCGCAGACATCGGCGCAGATGTTTGTACATGCAAAAGATCGCTGCAAATGTGGTGTGTTCACACGACACAAACCCCAATCTACTACTCGCCCGCCATCTGTCGGTGTAGAAAAGAAATATCAGTGGCAAGCGACTACGCTCCCCGAAAACGTCAAAATTTAATTCCGTTATTTTGAAAAATAGAAATGGAGGAAGTTCTGTTGTGGTCTGTGTTCGCAACTTGTGTTGCAAAAACAATTCAGACCAACCGCAGGAAACAGAGAAAGCGGTCAAAATGGTGCAGACAGTGGCTGCTAAAGCGAAAGCAGTTTTGTCACGTAAATTTACTGCGAGAGTAGCAGGGCGAACCTGTTTTGTTTTACATAACCTCGTGTTCCATTTCCTCGCACATTGGCACTCCAATTTCATCTTCAATTGTACTCCTGCTTGGTCTTGGCGTTTCTTGACCACTAAGAAAGCCAAGCAGATCAAAATACCATAACGTTGGCTGGTATACTTGATCTACTCCTACACCAGATCTTCTAGATTTCTGAACTTTGGATAACTCTTTTCGGTAAACAGTTCGCTGACAGACTAATTTACTTGACTTGCCTTCATGAACTCATCTTTCAGGAAAGCGTAAATAGCTTCACATGTGTTGGGTATTATTTCACTCAATGCTTGTTTCGATATTGCAGATGAAAATTCCAAATCATTGTAGCTCCTTCCTGTTGCTAGGAATCTTAATGTTAGTGCCAGGCGTTCATGAGGAGAAATTTCCCTTCTCATACAAGTATTTTTCTCATAATATGAGGGGTTACATGCTTTAAGAGATAATTATAAGTTTCGACATCCATCCGCAAATAATTTCGCCAGTTCGCAACGAAATTATTTTTTTATTACCGTTTCTCTGTTTGCCGAGGCGCCAACTGCCCGCAATTTTTCAATTAGAGCATTGTATGCTGCTGTCTTTTTGTCTCGGTCACTATATTCTTTACTTTTAATCTTCCACAAACATGGGTGGTTTCTGTATATTTCAATGAATTCACTTACAAACTCTCGAGAACACTGACGAGTATCGGCCATTTTAATGCCCTGTGCACACAAATACAAACACTAAACTGAGCAAACAGCTGTTTCGCGCCAGATTTGCGACGATCTCCTGTCCACACCCTCCAACTTGTCTGCGCAGATGTGGTTTGAACCGACAGATTTGAGAGGTTTCGCTCAAACCTCCAACTCCAACTTCCAGATTTGCACACACCTCAGGTTGGTGCAAATCTTCTGTTCACACGCAACGATCTGTCTGCGCAGATGTGATGTGCGCAGACATTTACGCAGACAGATCGTCTGTCTGCGTAAATGTCTGCGCACATCACATCTGCGCAGACAGATCGTTGCGTGTGGACGGGCCTTAAGAGTGACCTCTCATAAGTGAGTTGTTGTCAATAATTTACAACAACGCATGAAACACGGAAATGCGTGTAAATATTCGAAACAAGCTGATTTCCTGGTAAAACAAGCTACCAATCTAAATAAAAAAACATAGAAAAGGCTGACACGTGAGAAAAACTATTAAAATGTGGCATAGTCTCTGCTGTCTACGAAGTATAAAATAAAATTTACAAGCTACTAATTGGGGAGACTTCTTTTCCAAAGCAGAGCTACTTCAATTTAAGTACATGCACAGAAGAAATATATTCTGTTACTAGTACAGGAATGATCCTGCTGTTTTTCCTCATCATTTCAGTTACTTTAAAGTGCAATGAAGAAGTTTGCTATTCTGACAGTGGATCGTAATATACCGCACAAATTTTAATATACTTCTGACAAACTGCGTGTGTACTTACCATTAGCGGAGCTTCTTGTTAAGCTCTTTTTGTAATACATACGATATGTAGATAGCGAGTATGACGTTGATAAGTTCTTACTGTCAAAGAAAGAAAACACAATAATAATTTCCAAAATTGCAATGAATGCAACACCCGAAGATATGTTCAGCTGCTGCTTTAATTTGTCCGCTAGAATGGCTATCACACTCGAAAATCGTAAAAGCCCTAAATAAAGAAAGCAGTGACAATCATTTTGTCTGGATTGAGTGCTGTCATTGGTCATTTCAACGTTACATAGTAGAAGGCAACTATTTTGGACCTTAGTGGGAGAACTGAGCTAATTAGCGATTATCTTCGTACGTTGGAGTCATTGAAACCTACAGCTCATTTTACATTAAATTAAGAGCCTAACACAATGTATAAATTTATCTGTGGTGAAGAGTGCCACAGTGTTGTGCAGTAAACTGCTATTCCAGGGCAAAAAGTAGCAGTAGATTTTTCCGAATTCCACAAGGCAAAAGAAACCTGAAAAGATGCAAAAATATGGCTGCATCAATTGGAAGGAAAGATACATTTCCACATGAGAAATGAACAAACATCTCTCTCTCATTGTGGATTACTTACCATGAATTTATTGTATTACATTTTGTAGTGTAATTAGCGCTATAGCGCCAAACTACAAATGTAATTATTCACAAGATCAATCCTAACTCACCGAAAATACAGACAGGGTGATTCAGCTGCCCTCACTAATGTCATTGTATGCAACCTGCAATCTTATATCTAGCCTTTATAAACCATGCGCAAAGTTTTCATGTGCTTTCGCTTGCTACGTGGAAATTATTAATCGTACAGAAAGAATGAACAGTAGCTTTCAGTAAGAAATTTAATGTAGATAAGTTTTTACTGAGATGTGTTTTCGCTGGAGTACATGTTTTTCAAGTTATTAGAGACATTTGTATAAAAAAGACTTTCAAATGGACTCAATTCCACACCCCTCCAACACCACTCAGGATTTCTAATATGTTGTTCGTGGCATTCCCTCCAATGAGATACAAAAATTTCCGACTAGACGAACTATTCCCAATATTCGACCAAACTTTTGTCTATAGACTGGGTTATTGTGCCACCAGTATAGGTCTTTCATTAACATTATTAATTGGAAAAAGCCTATGAGTCTAATGAAAACGACTTTTGCAAATGTTATGCTACAACTAATTACGTTTACAATTTGTTCCAACTTAATCTTCCTGTTTGGAGCCCAAAAGCTCCAAATTTAACCATATAAGAATAGTAGTTTCATAGTTAAAAGGGGTAACGAATGCTACAATGTGATTGTTTATTTTATGCAGTAAAATTCACGAAACAGTTAGGTAAAATTGATACGAACATCAGTTTTGCAATTTGCAGGAGGTCAACCAGGGGCCAATTGTACAATCTCCAGTTAGCAGCTCGTGAAATGCTATTCTCAGAAAAGTGCGAGAAATGTGTTGTGTGAAACCAGAGTAATGCCTAATCTGAGAATAAACTGGGACAACTTAAGGGAGCCTAGAACCTAGAAATGACGAAATTTTGGATTTTCAGTTCTTTGTGAAATAAAATAATACACTTTTTCCTCTTTAAAATGGTGTATTAATCTTCCTTGTAGCTCAAATCCAAGTATTAAAAATATTATTTCCAGTAATGTGCTGTAGTAGGCGTGTTACAACATGTACTTTTTGTGGAAAAGTGTTCATTGAAAACATCCTTATTCAAAACCCCTGGTCTTTCCAAAGAGTTCATATTATGCTTGTAGGACATACTTCTTGTGCTGGCAACACGATTTGGTAGGCAGTTGTTTTGTACCTGTAAGTGGAACCTATCAAACATGCATTGATTTAGAAACAGAGTTTAAAAGAGCTTCCTGGGAGGTACACTAGAGCAACTGCGACAATTTCTCCTGCTCTGGGAAATGATTCTGACAATAATGGGGTTACTCATGAAGTGAAAACTACTCCTGTCTCTAGCACAAGCAAGAAGTTGCATGGATCAACTGAAAAATACTGAAGGTTATTGTAGAAGTGTAGTGAGGATAATGTGAACGAAATAATTGACATATCATTGCTCTAAAAGGTGACAGAGAGTTCAGTATTGTGTAAGGAATGTTCCAAAATGACCATATCAATTAATGTCAAGTGACACATAGGACTTTCAGCAGAAATCTCTCGTCATTGTATTAATTGCCATCACAATGTTTCATTTTAGAGTTTAGAATATGTCGAAATAGGCCAAGGCGAAACTGATAATGAGAAAAGCAAGTACTATAGTGCAAATATTAGATGTGTTTATGCTCTAAGGTCAATCACTGAAAATTCATCTGCTGATCAAATGTCTTATGTATAATGAACCTACCACCACCACCACCACCACCACCACCACCAAAATTCTCAAAATATTAGTTGATTGTTGGATCCTGTGTAGAAGATATTCCTTAAGATGGTGTGGTGCTAAATGAAGAAATTCCAGATGTTTTGAATCCTTGGGACTTGCCTGTTGCAGTAGATGATACATTGCAGAAGCATGCGCAAACTTTACATAATGGGGTAATAACAGCAACAACTGCTGATACTACAAAGGTTATAGATTTTGTAATTAAATCTAAGCATTGTAGCTGTCCTAAAAGACTGAAGGATGAGCATGCAGAAAACTATCAAAGGAATTACAGTGGGTCTAGTAGGGCCATGGGAGGTGCCAGTATGAAAGACTTTTCAGTCGCTCTCTTCAGTGGTACAATGTCAGATACCTACTGTTTCTGTGTAACGATGATTCCAAGTTTTCTGCTGCTGTATCTGAGCTGAAACCTTATGGAAATGATGTCACCATTACTAAACAGGAGTGCATAGATCACATTCTGAAACGTATAGAGAAAGATTGTTATGGCTGAAGATCACAATGAAGGGCCAACTACTCAAGTGGAGCTAAAAGATTGACAGATGAGGTAATCAAAAGATTGCTGAGAGACTACTGACTGGAAATAAGACAAAATACTCAGACTGTTGCAGCATTGGAAAAGGCTGTAATGACAATTAGACAATTAACTACCACACCTTATCGACTGATGAGGAGCCACCACATGGACTATGGGCACAGGGACCCAATTCCTGGTGCAAGTACAACAGAGATACAACTATTAGAGATACAGACTTCATATTTTCAGGGAACATAAACACTGCAATATACACCTTCTATCATAACCCTTTTGTCACTCACAATTAATGCCAGATTTTATTCCAAGGATACTATACCAAAATATGTGTCAATTATATTCAGTAACAAAAAATTAATATCCTCCCAGCAAATAAAAATAAATTAAAATCGCTGTGGTACTTAGTGTTAAATATATGTAATAGTCTACTGTAAAAGTTTCATCATGTTACTGTTAATAGTTCATAACCCTTTTGTCACTCACAATTAATGCCAGATTTTATTTCAAGGATACTGTACCAAAATATGTGTCAATTATATTCAGTAACAAAAAATATTAATATCTTCCCAGAAAATAAAAATAAATTAAAATCGCTGTGGTACTTGGTGTTAAATATATGTAACAGTCGACTGTAAAAGTTTCATCATGTTGCTGTTAATAGTTCATAAGAAATGTTTCTTAAGGCAGGCCACACACGCAAAAAAACGTGTCGTCACAGCTAATGACATATTGCAGTTTTTAGTGGTGCAACTTAAAAGACGCAACTATTGTCACGCCACAAAAAGTTTAGCTTGGTTGCACTTTGATGCATCACTTTCCTGGCACCACTGTTCCCTGGTGGCAGTACTTTGAAACACGAGCATTCTGTCGCAGTTATCGTGAAGTGATAATTGCATCTGTACTCCATTCGACTTCAATGTATTTTTATTTTGTTTCTGAAAAAAAGTGAAAACAGGTGTCAGAAGTAAACTTTCGTGGCTTCTGGAGCCAGAAGAACAGGGAGCAACCTATGTTTGATTTTCTGCAGCAACAGCGCTCGCGCGCGCGCTTGTGTGTGTGTGTGTGTGTGTGTGTGTGTGTGTGTGTGAACAATATTTGGAAACCAATGACATATCTCACAGCTTTAAAAGACTTTTGGATAAGTGAATAAATAATATATGTGAGCAAAACGCGAGTCATGTAAACTTCGTGAATTGAGAGACCAAACATTCTATATATTGTGGGTTATATGCAGGAAATAGCTCCAGAATGTGATGTGACAGCTGTTAAACTAAAAATTAGTTATTCGAAATGCCTCCATCAACGATTACAAGAAGGTTCTAAATTTTTGAAAGAGTGGCATGCCTGCAGATGATATTTACATGCCAGCTGTTGGTTAGTTTCCAATTGTTATTCCTGTTAAAAAGGTGTTTGTAGCTGCTGATTTATCCCTATACGAAATCTATTATCGGATCCAAATTTTGGGTTTTGTCTTCCTTATACTTAACTCTTGTCATCACACTAAAAGGCCATAACCTGCACTATAACATTCATATCCGCTTAGTTGGAGGTAGCACATTAAAATAAGTAATTCTGAACACGAAAAAATGCAAGACTAAGGCAAGCTATATTCTGACATTCATTACATAGAACAGCGCATTTACAATTGGTTGTTAAGGCAACGCCATAGAGTGCAGAAAACAGCACTACTCTTTGCCACATACACATTCATATAAAAAATTACTGTTCATATATCCCCCCCCCCCCCTTTGAACGGATATTTCGGATGTTACTTTCGCAAATCAAACCATATTGTCTCACTATCTTCCGAAATATCTCCTTGTTTAAGGGTTTGGTTAGTAGAGCAGGTAACATCCAGATTCAGATATCTACTGTGCATAAATAGTCTACTTCAGTGTTCCCTTGCTCCACATGATCCCTTATAAAATGGTGCCTTATATCAATGTGTTTGGTTCTGGCGCTAGTAAAATTATTTTTGACTAAATTTATAGCTCCCTTGTTGTCACAGAATATCTTGGTGGGTTCTATAGTAATATTAGGCTATATATCACTCATTAGAGTCCTGATCCGCAATGCTTCTTGAGTTGTGTGTGACAGAGCCATATACTCAGCTTCCACAGTGTTCAAGGTTACTGTTTCCTGTTTTTTTACTGGAGCAGGATATAAGTCCCACTACTAACCACTATTAATCTAAAGCAACACCCAGTAAGGGAATGTCTACTCTCCAACTCACTTCCCCAACCTGCATCACTAAAGTCATCAAGCTTTATATTTCCCATTTTTACAATGTCTTAATTTATAGTCTGTTGTTCCCTTTAAATATCTAAATATCCTTTTAACGGCTCTCTGGTGTTTCTCTCTCAGGACTTGATATTGGTGACAAATATAAAAGGCTCCCTACTGTCTCTAAATACCGTACACTTTGCACTCTATATATTCTTCATTCGCCGTTAACTTGATTCCTGGTTCAAATGGTGTAGAAATGGGTTTATAGTCACTCATGCCAAACCTTTCCATAATTTTCCGTGTGTATGACGATTGGACTGCGCATAACTCTTCAGTCTTCTTATTTTTTAAAATCTTCACATCCCAGTATTGTTAAGCTTTGTTTGTAATTGTCTTTAAAATTGCTCATCTGTTCTTCATCTATAGTTAGAATGAAGAAGTCATCCACCCATATAGCCATTATTGTGACCTCTTCATTACTCCTTCTCTAACGGGGACTAGGAACTGCCTTAGATAACTTCATAAGCATTTTTAGCAAGGTTTCATGTGGACATCTGTTCCAGCAATGGCACTCTGTTTCAATGCACAATTTTTTTCACTCACCACATCCCTTTTTCTGGACGAGTTCTTTTAGCTTCCCTTGGTGGTATCACATACATACCTTTATCTAATCTCCCACTTACATAAGCTGTCTTAACATCCGCTTGGTGAATTAATACATCTTCTTTTATTGCCAGGGCTATGAGGTACCTAAGTGATTCATATTTTACCACAGGCGAAAACGTCTACCTGTAGTCTATCCCTGTTTTAGTGAATATCCCTTGACTACAAGTTATGCCTTACATTTTGGTGTTGCACTCTCAGCAGTTTTTATGCTAAACACCCATCGTGATTGTAACAGTTTTTTCCTTTCTGACATTTCAACCCATTCAAACTTTCATTTGGATAAAATGCCTCTAATTCTCTTTCCATAGCTTCTCTCCAGTGTTGAGAATTCGGACCACACACAGCCTCATCAACTGTTGGTGGTTCATCATTAAAAAACTGGGCTACACACATTTAATAATCATGGTATTCTTTAGATTTAGCTACACGAGAAGAGTGTCTCAACACATTTTCTTCCTGTTTTCATTCCCATCTTCTTCTTCTTCTTCTTCCTGTTCTTGATTTTTTGTTTCTTTTCAAGGATTAGTTTTTCTTGAACTTGACGGCGTTAACGAAATGGTTATTGTTGCGGGATCAGTGCCATAGCTTTGAATCCCAAAACTTTTAAGTTGCTTAAATTTGGGGTCTTTCCTGTGCACACTTCGTAGGGCGTTCTATTTTTTACCACTTTGGCTGGCGATCGATTAATCAAATACACAGCTTTCGACACCGCCTCTGCCCAGAAACAGTTAGGAAACCCAGCATCAGTTAATATAGTTTTTACTTTTTCAGCAGTACCCATTTTCTCTCTCTGCAACTCCATTCTGGGCTGGCTGTATCTGATGGTGGTTTGTTGTCTAATTCCTACTTCCTTCAAACGTGTCCTGAATTTTTGATCGGTATGCTCTGTCCCCATAACAGATCTGACAATTTTAACCTTCTATCCCGTTTTTCTTTCTACCATACGACGAAAGTTCTCAAAAATATCACTCACTTCATCTTTGGAACCTAAAAATTAAACATGGTTACATCTTGACTAGTCGTCTATACAGATAACAAAATAATGGCCTCCTCCCTTAGATTCACACTGCATCAGTCCACAATCATCCATGTATGAATTGCAAGACGTATATACTTCTGCTTTTGCTAGGCTTAAAGTGTGGTCTAGTCTGATTCCGTTGTAAACATATTTCTTTAGATTCACCGCAATCTTCTATTCCTGTCACCATATCCTTTAATAATGAAATGCATTTCTGTTTAGGTGCGCAAGTCTTCGATGCTATAAAAAACTTGTGCAGAATACACAGAATGGTTTACAACTTCATCTACATCTTGAGCAGTATCTAACTAAAAAATTCCCCTTTCATTTGGCGCCGCAGCTATAACTCCCCATATTGGTTATTGTTGACGGCAGTGAGCTTATTGTATTGAATTTTCTGAGTGGCTTCATTTTCAGTTTCGTGTTGTGAGTGCGCCAGATATTTGCGTTCATTATGTGTGCGGCCGTGTTCCGTGACATTATAAAATTATATTTTTTGTTTTGTTTTGTTGTTACGGTTACGATGCAACTTTTGGTTGGAGTAAAGAAAGGAGCAATAAGTTATTTTTACTCCAGTTTACCGTATTTTGCTTTGTGATTTTCTGGCAAACATAATTAAAGACATCAGGTTATGGTCCCAGCACGCTTCCACTGCGGTATCTGTTTTATGTCCTATAAATTCATTGCTTTTGATTCGGGTTTTATTCTCGTGAACCGAAGCACTCAAGTTCTAGAACCGTCATATTTCGCTGGTCTATTGTGGAAAACCTGCGTTTTCGTTTTGGACTGAGTATTATGTTTGACATGCATTCATCCTACAGGAGGATGGATAAATTGAAAATGTACAGTATCCAGAAGTCTGAGAGTAAAAATTTCCAACTGTGGAAATATCAATTGCAAATTATTTTTCTTGCTGAAAAAATGCTCGATATCGTCGAGGGGAAACCTAGGGCAAATGAAGCTGGTGAGGGTCAAACCACTTGGGACGACTTAAATGCGAAGGCGATGCTCATTCTATCTACTGCAATGGAATTTGACCAATTGCAATTTGTTATGAATTACACAAATGCAGCGGAAAAGGGGGCAGACTAAAGACTATTCATGAACAGCGATCCATAGTTAATAAAATGGCCTTGAAGCAGACATTTTTTGATTACAGAATGTCGCTAACAGACACAATCGCACAACACATCAGTCAAGTTGAGTCCTCGGTACAAGCATTAGCTGATATTGGGGAACTTGTTACAAAAGTTGACCAAACGGCTAAAATTTTGGGAAGTCTTCCAGCTAAGTTTGCCATTTTTGCAACTGCCTTGGACTCGTGTGCTGAAGATCAACAAAAGTTTGATAATTTGACTTTAAGGTAATTGAAGTAAGAACAATAACTTTTACAATTTGATGAAAACTCAACAGCCTTTGCAGCAGTTACTGTGGACAAAACACGCAAGTTCAGTTCAACTACTGGTAGCAGCAATGTGTCTAGCATGGTCAGTAGAAAAGATGTTAAATGTTATTACTGTCACAAACAGGGACATTTTAAATCTGAATGCAGAGAACTTTTAGCAAAACTTAATATTAAAACTGATGGTCTGAGCACCAAGCTTTGAGTGCATATGTTTTTGCTCCAGGTTGCGAAGACATTTGGTTAGCTGACATTGCTAAATACGACATCACACAAAGAGTGGTTCAACACGTTTAAGTCAGACGACTCATTTGTTCAAATTGGAGACAACTCGATCGTCAAAGCAGAAGGCATTGGGTCAATTGAAGTATTGCCACTAGTTGAGGGCAAATGTCAAGCTTGCACTTTGGAAAACACATTATATATTCTTAAGCTACAGAAAAATTTATTTTCAGTGGGAGCAGAGGAATGAAAGTTATTTTTGACGACAAGAGAATGAAAGTTCGCAGGTCAGGTCTGATTGCAGCACGAATTAAGATCGACAATCAGTGTTATCAAATGTTGTTTAAATGTCCGGATGTACTACAGGAAAATCCTGCGTCCCTGACTTCCACCATGATCTGGCACGAGAGACTTCAGCACATTCATTTCAGGGTCTCAAGAATAGGGCTGATCTGAACTTAATACCTGGTTCCAACATGAAAAAAGTTGAAAATCCTCACTGTGAATCATGTCAGTATGGAAAGATGAAAAGAAAATCTTTTATTTCAAATTTGGAATCAAGATCGAAAGTTCCTGGCGAATTTATTCGTGTAGATTTGAGTGGATGGATGAGAAAACCGTCTCTTTGAGGTGTGTACTTGCACATATTTTTCAAGGTGATTGCACTTCATACAGGTTCATGTATTTTCTTAAGAATAAGCATGATACTTTCCCTATGTTTTTGAAATTTCGGAGACTGATTGAAAGACAAACTGGAAACAAAATCGAAGTTCTCAGTAGTGACAATGGAACCTAATTCATAAATAAGCAATTTGAAAATTATTTCAAGCAAAATGGTATAATACACGAGAAAAAAGTCCATATACACCACACCAGAATGGCCGAATTGAACGAGAAAAAAGTTCCTTTGCTGAGTGTGCATGCACTATGTTATTAATCACTGACTTGTCTCACGGATTGTAGGCAGAGGCAGTAAATTGTGCTGCATGTATCTTAAATCGCTGACCATGTAAAGCAAACAACAATGTTACGCCATATGAAAAATGGTATGGAAAAACTCCTAAAGGACACATGAGGAAGTTTGGATCATCAGCATACATACACGTTCCTGATAAATTTAGATCAAAATGGGATAGTAAATCAAAGCAATAGACCATGGTTGGCTATGATGGTATAGTACCAATTATCACCTCTACAGTCTCGAGTCAAAGAAAATTACAATTTCCTGCAATGTCTCGGTCAATGAAGAACAAACCCATAGCTTAAACACAGAACAAAGGTATATTGAATTTTACCTGGGAGACAACGCTGCAGAAGATGCTTGAGAGGAATCTGGAGAGGATGATACTGGTGAACAAATGAAAGAAATCAAAGGATGAATCTGAGAGATCGGTCTAATCTGCAAGCACCTGCTCGGCTTCGAGACCAAGATATAGCTTGTTCTACCATTATCTTTGAACCTCAAACTTTTGAAGAAGCAATGGCATCGAAAGAATTATCAAAGTGAAAACAAGCAATGGAAGTGGAAGTGACATCCTTGAAGAAGAACAAAACTTGGGATCTAGTACCATTACCACACAACCGCAAGGCAGTTGGATGTGAGTGGGTCTATCATGTGAAGCAGAATTCTCAGGGAAAAACTGACCCCTTTAAAGCTAGATAATGTGTAAAAGATTATTCACAACAATAGGGCATTGATTATGAAGAGACATTCTCTCCTGTGGTCAGATATGATTCAATTAGAGTTTTAATAGCCATAGCAGCTTTTCGAGATATGGAAGTTAGGCAGTTTGATGTTAAGGCTGCATTCCTGCATGGGGATTTGAAAGAAGTTCACACAGAGCAACCAAAAGTTTTTGTTTTAGAAGGCTCAAATGATGTTTGCAAACTGAAGAAGAGTCTGTATGGACTCAAGCAATCACCACGTTGTTGGAATAAAAAATTTGTACACTTTCTGACAATGTTTGGCTTTGTGCAACTGAATGCAGACACATGTGTATTCCATGCCTTAAAAGATGACAGTGAGTTTACCTGACACCTATGTGGATGATGGCTTGCGTATTTTTAAGTCTCCAAAAATATTGGAAAATGTTTTGACAGCACTGGGATCAATGTTTGAAATTACTATGGACAATGGAAAATAGTTCTGTGGATTGGAAATTGAACAAAGCCCTTCTACAAAAGAAATCTATGTAGGCCAGCAAAGATACACCAATTGTTTACTTCAGAAATTCAACATGGATGATTCAAAACCGAACTCCTCTCCTTTGGATGTAGGAACCATGTTGCACAGTGGGCAATCTCCTGCAAACCAAAATGAGGTAAAGGAGATGGAAAGCAAACCTTATCGGCAGGCAGTCGGCAGCTTAATGTTTGCAGCAACTGTCTCATGACCAGACATGTTCGCTCTGAGCATAGTGAATAGGTTGTTAGCAGGTGGACCTGTGACATGGTGTTCATGTCAGCAGAAATGTGTAAGCAGATCAACAACAGAGGCTGAACACATAGCAGCTTCAGATGCTGCTACTGAAGTTGCTTGGTTGTGTGGTTTTCTCAGTGGACTTGATTTTCAGTTAGATCAACCAACAACCCTCCATGTTGACAATCAAAGTGCTGTTCGTCTGATTAAAAAGACAGAACATCACAAACATACCAAGAACATTGACATTAAACACCTTTATATACATTAACATGTCGAAAATAATGAGATTGAAGTTTATTATGTTTATTCTTTAAACAGTTGGCAGACATATTCACAAAACCTCCAACTAGAGACAAATTCATATCAAACAGAAAAGCTCTGTCAACAATCTCAAAACAAACTCAATGAAGCAAGCAGTGAATATTTTTTTCAGTTTTCGTGGCATTATAAAATTATATCTTTGTTTTTTTTTTTTTTTGTTCTGTTGTTACAGTTACCGCATAGCTTTTGATTGCAGTAAAGAAAGGAGCAATAAGTTATTTTTACTCCAGTTTACCGTATTTCGCTCTGTGATTATCTGCCAAACATAATTAAAGACATCAGTTATCTATTCTTGCTCCATTAATATCGAAGGTTACTCTGTTTCCGTTCTTGACTATTTCACTTGCAGATAACAAGGTAGTTGCAGCATCTTTTACATAGTAATCACCATATGCCATGATATTTTCTTGTTCTCCATTTACAGTTATCTTGAAGATCAACTTTTCCAGCAAGCAAATACTGTAACTTGGAACTATCCACTGTGTTAGTAACCTCATAAAGAGCTGATTTTGTCTCAAATAATATGCGCTGATGCTCCTGAATCTAATATCCACTCTGGTTCTCTATAACTCGTTACTCCAAAAGAGTAATAAATGAAGAGAGCCTTACCTTGATCAGCAGTTGTCCTCTCTGGACTATTTGCGCCATACCTTCTTTCCTTTGTACTTGGCCTTTGTCGGCATTGGGATGCAGTTGGCCCATCCTCTGGCAGATGTAGCACTTGACTGGTTTCTTCTTTTCCTTCTTAGAGTAAAGTGCAATAACTGTTTCCTTATCTGAAATAAAACACACTGATGTATTTTTCACATCCTGCAAGGATCTTCACTTTTATGCTGTCTCCCGTAATCGGTATGCCTGAGCCATAATCATGAGTGCACATTTTTCGAGCAGTCCTGTTAACAATAATGTGCCTACCCATTCATCGGCAACCTCGAACCTAATGTTCTTTAACCGATTCATTGTGGGTACTATCTTGTTGACGTACTCGTCCACATTCTTGCAGTTATCCAGCCGAGTGGTTATAAGTTCATGTAGTAGTCTGACTTTTCTTGTAAGGTCACTGTCTTCAAATATGCTCTGTAAGTTGTCCCAAACGTCTTTTGCCGTCACAGCTTTCTCTATGTGTACATAGTTCACTGAATCAACCAATAATATCAGCTCTGATATTGCCTTCTGGTCCTTATTTGCGTAATACTCCTCAGCGGGCTTCAATGTACCACTCACTACATCCCTATAAATCTTCCAAATGTAAATATGCTTCCACAGCAAATTTCCATGTAGCATAGTTCTCATGACCTACAAGTATCTGTGTATGCGGTATTTGTGCTGCACTCATTTTCCAAAGTCCTTTTGCTGGTACTAATGACAGTATTAAACTATGCCGCAATTGGCCATTGTGAACATCACATCAAAAACCCCCAGATGTTCATTGAGAAAAGCAAACACATTAGAGTTGGTTCAAGCAACATTTTAGTCAGCCTGGATGTGGTACCACTGCTCACAAAAGTTCCTGTGGAGAACACTTTGGAAATGCTGGCGGATCTTTCTCCTCCTGAAACTATAAAGTTGTTCCCGTATGTGATGATGACCATCTACTTCTTATGTAGTAGTAAATTTTATCAAATGATGGACGGTATGGCGATACACTCTCCGTTGTCTCCATCACGGCTAACTTTTTTATGGAGAATTTTGAGGAACGTGCATTAAATTCGGCTCCCCTTCCGTCAATCCTTATTTCATTGTTGTGTTGACGATACATTTATGGTCTAACCACACGGCGCAGAAGCTCTCGAACAATTCTTGGAGCACATGAACAGCATATATCCGAACATCCAGTTCACTGTCGATATGGAAAAGGAAGGAAGGTTGCCATTCTTAGATGTTTTAGTAGGACGACAGGCGGACGTGCTTTTCGGCCATGACGTGCACCGAAAGCCGACACGTACCGATTTATACCATATTGCACAGTGTTTCCATCATCTTGTTCAGAAGAGAGCCGTTTTGAACATGTTGGTGTATAGAGAAAAAACTGTTTCTGACGAGGACCACTTGAAGTACGAAATTAACCATCTGAAGTACGTGTTCGAAAGAATGGCTATGGTGCATGCGATACAAAACAGTGGTCTCCAAGGTTATTAAAAAGTCCAGAAGCATGTGCATCATGTCTGAGATTAATACCTCTGATAACAAAATCAAAACAATCTGGAATATTGTTACAAGTGAGACAGTGCAACCAAGAGTACAGGATGACAGCGTTACCATCAAAGCGAATGGAAACTTGACAAACAACAAGCCGGAAGTCGAAAACATTTTGAATAATAATTTTTAAATGTTGTAGAGAAAATAGGATCGAAACGTTCATTAGAAGAAGCAAGGCAGTTAATGGAAGAGGCCTTACCCACACAATTTGATACAACTGAAATTCCACCCACCTCTACTTCTGAATTTAGGAAGATAATAAACTCTCTCAAGAATAAAAGCCAGTGTGCGATTTGCAGGGGGGGGGGGGGGGGGATGGGGGAGATTTCCCCCCCTCTGCATCAGACCATCCCCTCCTCAGGTTTTAGTTTATGCATCCCAACCTGGGATGTTTATTTCCCACGCACTTTAGTAAAACTTTACATAATATTTAAATTTGTGGAGCCAAACACTGAACGTTTTTAATAACTCTTACTATTAATACTATTAATATGTTTCAGTTTTCTATCATCAGAATAAGTACAGCTTTTCACAAATGTGCCTCTACTTTTTGAATTCCCCTTGTATACCTGTATGTAGATGATTTTGTAAATAAGCTTTACCTATGAAACTTCCTGGCAGATTAAAACGGTTTGCCCGACCGAGACTCGAACTTGGGACCTTTGCCTTTCGCGGGCAGAAGTAAAGCTGTGAGTACCGGCCGTGAGTCGTGCTTCGGTAGCTCAGTTTGTAGAGCACTTGCCCGCGAAAGGCAAAGGTCCCGAGTTCGAGTCTCGGTCGGGCAAACAGTTTTAATCTGCCAGGAAGTTTCATATCAGCGCACACTCCGCTGCAGAGTGAAAATCTCATTCTGGAAGCTTTACCTATAATGTACTTTTAAAGATATAACAAAGGAAGGCTTTTCTGATAGTGCATACGCATGAATAGTGAGTTTCGGCATTAACATCTATTTATAAATAGCTGTTCAACCATGTGTAACGCCACAGTCCAAGCTAGTAACATATATAATTCTACTAACCCTCTAAGACATCCCCCCCACTGGTAAAAGCACAAATCGCACCCTGATAAAAGCTGACATGCAACTGATGGCATTTCCAGTAGGATAATAAAAGCTTGTTCCCAAGAGATAAGTGGGATTCTTAGCTACATATGTAATAGCTTTCTGAAGCAGGGTATTTTCTCAGATAGAGTGAAGTATGCCACTGTTAAACCACTGCATAAAAACGGGGATGCGTCTGATGTCAACAACTACTGCCCAATCTCTCTTCTGACTGCCTTGACCAAAATTCTTGAAAAAGTAATGTATTGTACAGTAGCTTCAGCCTTTGTAAAAATACAGTTTTCACAAAATGTCAGTTTGGTTTCCAGAAAGGTTTTTCAACGCAAAATGCTGTATATACTTTCACTAATGAAATATTAAATGCTCTGAGTAACCAGAAGTCATCTGTTGGGATTTTTTGTGATCTCTCAAAGGATTTTGATTGTGTAAATCATGGAATACTTCTAGATAAGCTCAAGTTGTGTGGTATGAATACCACAGCGCTCAAATGGTTTAAATCATACCTAACAGGAAGAGAGCAGAAAGTTGAAATAAGCAGTTCACATAATATGCAAAAAAAACTGGTGATATCTCAAACTGGGGAACAATCAAGAATGGGGTGCCACAAGGTTCGGTCTTGGGTCCTCTGCTGTTCTTAATATGTATTAATGACTTGCCACTCTATATTCACGAAGATGCAAAGCTGGTACTTCTTGCCGATGATACAAGTATAGCTATCACACCCAACAGACAGGAATTAACCAGTGAAATTGTAAATGATGTTTTTTAGAAAATCATTAAGTGGTTCTCTGCAAATGGGCTCTCATTAAACTTTGACAAAACACAGTATACACAGTTCCACACAGTACATGGAATGACACCATTAATAAATATAGACTTCGATCAGAATTCGGTAGATAAGGTAGAATATTCAAAATTTCTAGGTGTATACATTGATGAGGGGTTGAACTGGAAAAAACACACTGAAGATCTGCTGAAACGTTTGAGTTCAGCTACTTATGCTATTAGGGTCATTGCAAATTTTGGCGATATACATCTCAGTAAATTAGCTTACCATGCTTATTTTCATTCTCTGCTTTCATATGGCATCATATTCTGGGGTAAATCATCATTGAGTAAAAGAGTGTTCATTGCACAACAGAATGTAATCAGAATAATTTCTGGAGCTCATCCAAGATCATCCTGCAGACACTTATTCAAAGAGCTAGGGATCTTCACTGTAGCCTCACAATATACAGGGTGGTTCAGTGATGGGGACTGGGCCAAATATCTCACGAAATAAGCGTCAGACGAAAGAACTACAAAGAACGAAACTTGTCTAGCTTGAAGGGGGAAACCAGATGGTGCTGTGGTTGGCCCACTAGATGGCGCTGCCATAGATCAAACGGATATCAATTGCGGTTTTTTTAACTAGGAACCCCCATTTTTTATTACATATTCGTGTAGTACATTAAGAAATATGAATGTTTTAGTTTAATCACTTTTTTCGCTTTGTGATAGATGGCGCTTTAATAGTCACAAACATATAGCTCACAATTTTAGACGAACAGTTGGTAACAGGTGGGTTTTATAAATTAAAATACAGAATGTGGGTGCGTTTGAACATTTTATTTCGGTTGTTCCAATGTGATACATGTACCTTTGTGAACTTATCATTTCTGAGAATGCATGCTGTTACAGCGTGATTACCTGTAAATAACACATTAATGCAATAAATGCTCAAAATGATGTCTGTTAACCTCAGTGCACTTGGCAATATGTGTAACTACATTCCTCACAACAGCGAGTAGTTCGTCTTCCATAACGTTCACACAAACATTGACAATGCACTGATGCATGTTGTCAGCCGTTGTCGGTGGATCACAATAGCAAATATCCTTCAACTTTCCCCTCAGAAAGAAATCCGGGGACGTCAGATCTGGTGAATGTGCTGGCCATGCTATTGTGCTTCGATGATCAA
Source organism: Schistocerca americana (assembly GCF_021461395.2). Classification (NCBI taxonomy): domain Eukaryota; kingdom Metazoa; phylum Arthropoda; class Insecta; order Orthoptera; family Acrididae; genus Schistocerca; species Schistocerca americana. The sequence goes on from NC_060120.1 coordinate 446,634,806, forward strand.
TCCACCTGTCATGAATTATGCTTTTCAATACCACTTCAACTGCACATGAGCTATGTGCCAGACATCCATCATGTTGGAAGCCATTCTGTCATGCAGTGAAACATCTTGTAGTAACAATGGCAGAACATTACATACGAAATCAGCATACATTGCGCCATTTAGATTACCATCGATAAAATGGGGGCCAATTATCGTTCCTCCCATAATGCTGCACCATACATTAACCCGCTGAGGTCGCTGATGTTCCACTTATCGCAGCCGTCGTGAATATTCCGTTGTCCGATAGTGCATATTATGCCAGTTTACGTACCGCTGTTGGTGAATGACGCTTCGTCGCTAAATAGAACGCATGCATAAAATCTGTCATTGCCCCGTAATTTCTCTTGTGCCCAGTGGCAGAACTGTACACGACATTCTAAGTCGTCGCCATGCAATTCCTGCTGCATAGAAATGTGGTACGGGTGCAATCGATGTTGATGTAGCATTCTCAACACTGACGTTTTTCAGATTCCCGATTCTCGCGCAATTTGTCTGCTACTAATGTGCGGATTAGCTGCAACAGCAGCTACAACACCTACTTGGGCATCATTATTTGTTGCAGGTCATTGTTGACGTTTCACATGTGGCTGAACACTTCTGGACATTTGGATGATATCGTCCAGGATACCGAGCACCGTAAGTAGTGGGGCAACCTACGTACCAACCCACTTGCCATTGTTGCTAAATTTATTCAAGATGGCGGTGCTGACATCATCCAAGATGGCGGTATGTAGACTTGGCAACAGTGCATGTGGTCATCCAAGATTGCTGCTTTTGGCGGGAAAATAGGCCAATTGTGCTAGGTCCACGAACCTAACCCTCCAGAGAAAATAGCGGGAAGCTTGAATTTTGACGGGAAAATAGGTCAATTGGGCTACGTCCACTGACCTAACCCTCCAGAAAAAATTGCTGCCAAATTCAAATTCCAGCAAGATAATGCTTGCAAAACCTTACTTTTCTATATTATTATTCATTATTATTCATTATCATTTATTATTATTATTCATTATCATTCATTATCATTTATTATTATTTATCATTATTGGCCTACCTCCACTAGAAAATTTACGCCAAATTCAAATTCCAGCACAATAATGGCTGCAAAACCGTACTTCTCTTTATTATTATTAATTATTATTCATTATCATTCATCATTTATTATTATTTATTATTATTATTGGTCTACCTCCAATAGAAAATTCCCTCAAATTCAAATTCCAACACGATAATGTCTCGAAAACAGTACTTCTGTTTTTAATTATTTATTATCATTTATTATTATTATTTATTCAAGATGTCCGATTTTCGAGGTGAGAAAGCCATTTGCGTTACATCCATAACAAAAATCTATCACAAGTTCAAATCCCAACAACATAATCGATCACACGTACAGGATAGTCCACATCCTACGAACTTTCGCACTCCCTTATCTTTTTGTCACTGCTAACCTATCAAAATCGCGTCAAATAATAAAATGCACTTATAGTAAGTCACGTCCTCTGATTTTGCACGAGGAAAGGGGCTGAAGTCTTTATTTCAAGCAGTAGGGTCATCACTTGTTCTCCAACACAATCAGTACACATCTTCGAGACCGCAGCAACACCCGGTGCAGTCACCACGACGACCACGCTCCAACTGAATTAGTTCAAATCGTCGCCACCCCCTGGCCCCGCCGGCCAGCGTGCCTGCCGTTGCCGATGGCGGTCACTTGAGGTGGCTGCTCACACGCTGGACTGGCGCTGCGCTGGGGCTAGCCAGCCCTAGCCGCTGGACCAGCGATCGCTCCCACGTCGTAAATATGATTTCACTGGACCACACGTTGGAACTTGCCGATGTTGACGTCACAATGATCCGTTGTCTGTTCGCTACGTGTATTCGTCGCCTCCGCATGTTTCCCGCCAAAATTGAATGCCTGGGAGCGGAATCACACAACGGTCGACCGTTCGGCTCAACACGCAGTGGGCAAAGAACGCCCTGCCACGCTTTTGGCGCCAAAGTTGTTTTCCTGGATACGTTCAAAGCTGCCGATGCTGACCGTTCGCCATCCACCACGTGTCTTTGTGCGACTGAGAACGCCGTGCTACACTTTTGGCGCCAAAGTTTGCTCAACAGTTGAATCCGCCATGACTGTACAAGAGCACGTTTGGTCACCACGAGACCCCTTGCCAAGTTAGTTGACTCTTTCTCGTGCGCGCGTTATAACTGGACACGCTCCGTAACTCCGCCCTGCGGACGTCCGACTGCTTATGTCACTCACTCTCAATCGCCCCCTCTATACACGTGACGGACATAGTCTTCCGTAAATATGCTAACACCCACATCACCCATCTAACCTATCAATTACCTAAGTACTTAATTCCATTTCAGTTTTTATCATATTAAATAGTTCAATTTACAATTTCATATTCGCATGCAAAGGTGTTCAACTACCTACTTTCAACTACTTTTTGAGGATCAGACCGCCACCTCCTCCTAGGAACCCACGACGAGTTTGAATTCTGTCACTAAAGAATGGCCACTTGCGCTTTTGCTACCAATCTAAGAAAATTGCGCGCTAAGAAATGACACTTGTACTAACCTCATCCATCTGACCACCACTTCCTCCTAGGATCAGATGCCAAGTGTGAAATCTGCCAGTAAACAAACCTCACTTGCGTCTTTCTACCAACGTCAGAAAATTGCTGAAAATGAAGTGTGCCACCACCATCACTTCCTAGGGGGTGGCTGGTAAAAGGACTCAGCCTGCACTAGACTGATGGAAGGAGGAAGGAGTGTACTTTATTTATTTGGGAGCAATTTATTTAGGGATGGAGTATATGTATCACAGAACACACGCTCTGACATGTCCCCACAGCATAAAGACCTGCAAACTACTCCTATATAACTCATGTATAAGGCTCTACACACACGTTTGCTAAATGTAAACCGTCAAAAAAGTCACTGCACAGCCTACAGATATGTGAAGCACACCTAAATAATTCAAAACATTCACACCCATAGAAGCGAACAACTCTTAATTTCTCTAAATAATAATCCATCTAAAATACCCTGCTCGCTAATCATCAACTTTTCAAAATCATACACCTGTCTTTATTTAAACAACTAGAGATAGACAGCACCACCATCCTCTGTATTCGCCACTCAGTCCACGGTCCAGCTGACTTAGTACACAGAACCATCGACACAGGACATTACCCCTGATATCAGATCATTACCCAAGCACAGTTATCCATGATGTCGGCAAACAGTGTGTTCTCCACTAGGTCTCAGTCCCACCACCACACTACTCTTTCATCCTTTTCTTGACGTAAACCAAGATCTTCTGCTTTAAAATTGCGCAAAAACCACTCAGACTGCGCTCTGCTGCTCGGGGAAGTAAGGAGGACTGCATTCTATTTATTTCAAGCCCTTTTATTTAGGCATGCAGTATATTTGTCACAAAACACCTGCACAGATCTGCCTGTGGTCATGTGACACAGCCCACAAACACGTAAACAACTCCTAATTTCACCACACAATAGCAAACTGCTCTTAAACAATGCAGTACACAACACCCGCAGCCGAGCTATGTACTCTTAAACTCTCCAAATAACGCACAGCACAGTGCACAGACATGCTCGCAAAATAGTGCAACGGACGCGCCCAAACACCCTCACCCAATTACCTGCCCCCAGCTGCCAAACCGACCAAAAGTCTCTGCTCGGCCTCACACAAACATGACCCCCTCACAGTCGCATTCGCGCCTAACACCGGACAAATTCATATCACCTATGCGCCTTAGATTACGCTCCAAGGCAGGCCACGCGCGCGTGCGTCGGCGAGAGGAGGGTTCCAGAACCTCCAGCCAAGTTTAGCTTCCGCGCGCTCACGATAGCCGACCAAAAAGGGCACCCTCCTCTGACATATGTGAAAGGTGCATTGTTCTTCTCATGTATACCGCCGGCATCTCAGGTCTGGACCTGCCTTCACATCTATTGTCAGAATAGCCCATAGCTCGTTGACACACACGATTAACGCCGCTGCGAAAACAGTTACTACTCGCCTGCAACCGAGATGGTGACGGAAAACCAATCACTCTGATCTGCGCTGCAGGGGCGTGTAGTGATTGACAGCACTCTATTTATGTTTTCAGTGAACTTATTTAACCATACAGTATATCTATCACACTATCACAAAACACCCACCCAGATGTGCCCTGAGCCATGTTGCACAGCCCACAAACACGCAGCCACACAATAGCAATCTGCTACTAAATAATTCTTCACATTGATGTGTAGATATGCTCAGTACTCGTAAACTATCCAAATAACGCAGAGCCTGGAGATCCGCTCGCAAAATAACTCAGCAGACGTGAGCAGGTACCCCACTCCGCACCCTGTCCACAGGATCGCGAAGTCACGCATCCGTCTGATTTCAGACCGCGCACAGCCCCTGCTCGGTTTCCGCAAGCGTGAGCTGGCGCGGTCGCCTCGCTCGTCAGCGGGGAAAGCACACACAGACGTCCGTCCAGGACCGCGATCCGTCACAACCCTGAGCCGCGACCACCGAACGCGGGTGAAGGTCAACTTTATATCAACGTAGCACAATTCCAAAGCGCAGCCTCCATACGCTAGACACATCATAGCAGCACGTGTCTTTACCTCCTATGACCCTGTAGCACACTGCGCATTGCTCCTCACACGAAATTACACGGCCATTTAACTAAACATAACTACACATCCCAGCTCTCGCATCGTCGCGTGACCAGCCATCTAAAACCTTCTCAATATTATTCTTACTTTACAACATTTTTTAAAAAAATAACATCTAATTTACTCCTCCAACCACACCTAACCTCACACCCGTCCCACCATCAACATGCACAAACGTCCTCAATCCTATCTTGACGCTCATATATCACCCCACAAACCATGTCCATCAATCAATTTACCATTCTCATCCCCTCTTTTCGAATTACAAACGTAACCTCTATCTAAACACAATTCAGCTCATCTTTCTCGCACTTTCAACAGTAATATTAATTTGACACACACCCCGAAATACCAAACGCAATTAAAGAGTCAAACTTTTATACAGACCATCAAGCACATACCACACTCACACCAATATACAAAGCCTGATCCATGTTTACCACCTCCAACTTAAATTAAATATTATTACCATTGCCGCAACATTCTAACAGCGCTCGATTTGGACCTATTTTTCCGCTGTTAACTGTTGTCACTAGCGGTCGAATATCACTATCTATAGTTTTCATAAATTTCCACATAAAAAAAATCTCGTCCAATTATCTATGTCCTCAAGCTGCACCCACTAACGATAGCATACAGACTCACCTTCTCTAGTCATTATACAACTTTTATCAGCGACACGCCTCCGTCACTATCCCCGATAATGAATACCTGACCAGCGTGCGTTAGGCCTTTGAAGACACTGCCGACGCGGGTTTGTGTACTGTATTCATCATCACATTTCGTTGAACAACAAGGAAAGACGCGAATACGCTCTTCTTCGATGTTCTAATGTCTCACTCACTCCAACATGCATTACACTTCATCCATACAACATACACATTCATTCGCGCCGCCGTTTAGAGACTCCTATATCTGAACACATAGCATCATTCAAAAACTATCACTTGCTGTTATCTAAAAACTCATCCATCAGGTCTGGGGGCAAGGTCACCCCTTTCTTTCTTTTTTTCTTTCTTTCCTTCAGCAGCAGACAGCTATTTTTTTACAGTGGTAGCTAAATTGCGCCGTCAACTTAACATCACCAATCGTGAAACATATCTTCAAATACCTAAACACTCGTACTCAATTACACAGCGTTCCCACTGAGGACATTACCTTCAATATTAAAGTTCTTAATCCAATAACCACCAAAACAAGTACTAAATGCTCAAACTAATCCCATTGCACTTTACAAAGCTAGCGCCCGAACGCCACTGGTGGCATGTCAAAGCCTCAAATCTGTCCATCTAAACAGCCGTCCACTCAGCCCCAGGACCAGCATGCTGAAGTGGGCTCTCTCTATACCTGCTCCAGCTATTGTTTAACGACATACAGTGCACAAATGGATTCCTGAATAGCGCAGATCTCTATTCTCCCCTGCATCTCCAACTGGACATGTAAACAGTGTCTCCCCCAGCCAGCGAACCCAACGTCATTCACGCTTCGCTGACAATTTCCACTCACAAATCTTAAAGACCCGCATATATAAAAGCCTATTCACTCTTGCCAAAACTCACTTAATAATAAAAAGCATTTTCCCTTTCTAAGCACAGAGGAGTATGCATATGGAACATATCGACAAACATAATTCGAAGCAGAAGTCATACATATGATTTTAAAAAAATCCCTCAATTTAGGTTATCCAGCATTTATGTAGATGTCCAAATGGTACAGTCATAGATGATTCGCGTCATCCACTCGCTCATTCCTTAACACACGCTTTCACAGAGCTTGTTCTACTTATTTGCCACCCACCCTGTCATAACAATTTTGTAGAAGCATTTACGCCCCCACACACAACCCAGCTCAATAGAACATAATAATTCCTTTTTCCACAGTTAGTCATATTCGGTGAACAATTAAACGTCCTAAATTACAAATACATGTAGTCAAATAAGCAAATACTTTTACCGACACAAACACGCCTCTCATTGAGGATAGGGCATTTAATATTATATACTTACACACAGACCAATGATAACGCCTCTCATTGAGGATAGGGCATTTAATATTATATACTTACACACAGACCAATGATAACAACATTCCGACGTGCACCTTGTCCTTGTAGTAAAGATACAATTCATTTTCCTCTACGGTACAAAATGACCATTTTACATCAGAGCACCCTCAGCCTCGCGTGCATGTACACAGACATACAGAAAAGAGAGCAAGCGCTCTCTGAATGTGGAGGTGACTGGATACGCCTGCGTTACATTTACAGGCAATTTTAGAACATAGAACAATAGGTTATGTCGCGGTCGCATGGATGGATCTGACACAAAATCGAAAGAAATGGGAAAACTGATTAGGGCATAGGTATAAACTAATGTAATATACACCGAAATGCGGTGAAAATGAGGATGTACTTGCTTATCTTCTGGTTCACACGGAGCAATTTGTACATGGAGGCAAGTGTGCGGCAACAAGAGGAATGTAGGAAAACGATGACATCGAAGCGAGCGGAATCAGGAAGGTAGTCAATTTTTTATCGTTGAGTTCGTATTATAGTGTATGTCTACTGAGGTAGCAGTGGTACACGCGAGTTGACTACTGTATTTCATGCTTTTGAGGAGGACAGAGAATTATTCACGTCTAAAGTTACTCACATCTGTGTTAAAGGATAACAGAGAGTGTACGGGATGATCGATTGAGATAGAGCTGTAACTAGGTACGATTTAAACGTTGACTGATTTGTTCTAGAGAAGGACAAGTTGCTGAAGGTAATTTTTTTCCAGTGTTCTATCTGGATGCTTTAGTCACGTGATATAGCCTGCGTTCTAGTCGTATGCAGCTATGTGTTCCGTATGTGGTTTAAAGCACTGTGTACTTGCGATCGTTAACGGTGAACCCGTCGGTCATCAGAGGACTTCCATCTCATGTGTGATGAAAGTTGACACATTCCTTTAAATGCACTTTGATTTACGCGATTCCCATCCTGTCGCATCCTTGTCGAGACTTCAGCGTCCTATCTAAGTTAGCTGTGGGTACTTGTTAGGCACTGTAATCATTGTGTACACATTTACCCTACAGATGGGCTGTTTATTGAATTGGTGACGGAATGACTTGTAATTTTCACATGTTGGATGCTGCTGTTATGCGCAATTGTTTCCTTGTAGGATGTACCGCCCGCCACTATCATTTTTATTTAGACCTGACGGAGTAATAGTATAATTTCTGACTCGTGATCGGATGTGATCAGTCGGCACTAGACGTGTCCGCAGGGCTATATTGCGCTCGTATCATACAAAGGAAAGGTTTTACGATTGGGGGAAAGATAGCTCAGCCTGGGGGAACCGGGGAGAGGGATGTACGTCTGACAGGACGGAAAAGTAGGCGATCTAAGATTATCGCCCGTTTTTAAGTGCTGAACGTTCTAGTCTTAGGAGTGCGTGTGTTTATGTTCTCTCTCTCTCTTACCAGAACCTTCAATGCACTGATCCTAGGCTCTAGAACAATACTTAACACGTGGTAGATTGGATGCTTTACGTAAAAATGTGTCGAACTGCGTTGCGTATAAATATCACTCGGTTCTTGTTCTTCTTAACTGAATGCTATTAAATTAAGGCACTTTGAGATCTGTTACTATAGATCGATATGGTGTGCTAAGCTCCAAGACTTGGTTACATCTCGAGAAATGTGGTGCACTTGGAGGGGTTAGGACTAGGAAAGCTCTATTCAGTCAAGGGAGGTGGAGTGTAGCTGTATTCGTCTGCTCGGTTGAGGATTAATTGGGTAGCGATGTTTCGGGGGAGGTTGGTCAATGCCGAGGTGAGGATGGTCTTTTAATGTAAGAGTGCGAGACTGCTCTGTGACCGCCATAGGCAGAGAGATTGATCGAGTACTATGCGTGAGGTCTTATAAATATGTATAGCGTTGCCTGGTATACTTTGATCGTTTTTATGTGTTCAAGAATTAAGTGTGAATGAACGTACTGAGCAGTCACCTATCAATGCTCGCAATAATACTTGCAAAGTAGAGGAGGTATGGTTTAGCTATGATACTGAAGTTAGGAAAACATGCAGTCACATGATTGGCCAGTGTTGGACTTACTGTAAAATTTTTTGCGATATCAGCTGTGATGGATAATATTACAGTAGATCGGTGGTGTCTTATCCATCCCATCCGTGCACTGGGTACCACATAATGGTTGAGTGACAATGCTTGTTTGAGTCGAGGAACAAATTTTGGTTGATGGACCGCAACTTCTGGGGTTCCTAGCACCGAAAACGGTGATCCAGTACTTGTGTGCAAAATGAACAATCACTAGAAATGGAACGCAGAGTTATCAACTATTGGGTCATTGCGACATATGAGATTAAATGTAGAGGCCGTCATTCACTTTCGGAGGGTAGTTTGGAAAGTCGCCACATCGCCACCAGGCTCTTCTAGTTTCCTTGTATTGTGGCTGTCCTTTATTTAAAATCATTCAATGTTGTGCTATCGACTGTAAGAATACGATTTACAAGGTGCAAGATACAGTTTCCTGTGAGAGGCCATGCATCAGTCCGTGTTAATGTCTGTGCAGGGCAGGAATTCTAGTTAGTCAGAGGTCTATGGCACGCTAAAGTACTAGGACTGTGCTTAATAGCGACGAGTACAAGGTGAATTTTATAATATTATATTAAAATTATTTTTGCTCTTCTAATACACTAGTTTGGAGATGTCGGTAGAAAAGGGAGGAGGCTCTGATCAGAAAGACTGACGTGTTTCCGCTAATGGAAAAAGGCTCTCGAATTAGCTGAACTGTTCTGAGAGCGACTTGGGTCGACTGAGGATGATCTGATGTAAAATGGTCATTTTGTACTGTATAGGAAAATGAATTGTATCTTTACTACAAGGAAAAGGTGCACGTCAGAATATTGTTATCATTCGTCTGTGTTAAAGTATATAATATTAAATGCCCTATCCTCAGTAAGAGGGGTTTTCATGTCGGTAAAAGTATTTGCTTATTTGACTACATGTATGCATAATTTAGTACGTTTAATTGTTGACCGAATATGACTAACTGTGGAAAAATGAATTATTATGTTCTATTGAGCTGGGTTGTGTGTGGGGGCGTAAATGTTTCTACAAAATTATTATAACAGGGTGGGTGGCAAATAAGTAGAACAAGCTCTGTGGAAGCGTGTGTTAAGGAATGAGCGAGTGGATGACGCGAATCATCTATGACTGTATCATTTGGACATCTACATAAATGTTGGATAACCTAAATTGAGGGATTTTTTTTTTAAGCATATGTATGACTTCTGCTTCGAATTATGTTTGTCGATATGTTCCATATGCATACTCATCTATGCTTAGAAAGGGAGAATGCTTTTTTATTATTAAATGAGTTTTGGCAAGAGTGAATAGGCTTTTATATATACGAGTCTTTAAGATTTGTGAGTGGAAATTGTCAGCGAAGCGTGAATGACGTTGGGTTCGCTGGCTGGGGGAGACCATGGTTACATGTCCAGTTGGAGATGCAGGGGAGAACAGAGATCTGCGCTATTCAGGAATCCATTTGTGGCTGTATGTCGTTAGACAATAGCTGGAGAGCAAGTATGGAGAGAGCCCACTTCAGCATGCTGGTCCTGGGGCTGAGTGGACGGCTGTTTAGATGGACAGATTTGAGGCTTTAACATGCCGCCGACGGCGCTCGGACGCTCGCTTTGTAAAGTGCAAGGGTTGAGGACTTTTGCGTATGTTGATGGTGGAACGGGTGTGAGGTTAGGTGTGGTGGGAGGAGTAAATTAGATGTTATTTAAAAAAAATGATGTAAAGAAAGAATAATATTGAGAAGGTCTTAGATGGCTAGTCACGCGACGACGTGAGAGCAGGGATGTGTAGTTATGTTTAGTTAAAGGGCCGTGTAATGTCATGTCAGGAGCAATGCGCAGTGTGCTATTGAGTCAAAGGAGGTAAAGACGTGCTGCTATGATGTGTCTACATCTACATCTACATCTACATGATTACTCTGCAATTCACATGTAAGTGCTTGGCAGAGGGTTCATCGAACCACAATCATACTATCTCCACTCCCGAACAGCGCGCGGGAAAAACGAACACCTAAACCTTTCTGTTCGAGCTCTGATTTCTCTTATTTTATTTTGATTATCATTCCTACCTATGTATGTTGGGCTCAACAAAATATTTTCGCATTCGGAAGAGAAAGTTGGTGACTGAAACTTCGTAAATAGATTTAGCCGCGACGAAAATTGTCTTTGCTTTAGTGACTTCCATACCAACTCCCGTATCATATCTGCCACACTCTCTCCCCTATTACGTGATGATACAAAACGAGCTGCCCTTTTTTGCACCCTTTCGATGTCCTCCGTCAATCCCACCTGGTAAGGATCCCACACCGCGCAGCAATATTCTAACAGAGGACGAACGAGTGTTGTGTAAGCTGTCTCTTTAGTGGACTTGTTGCATCTTCTAAGTGTCCTGCCAATGAAACGCAACCTTTGGCTCGCCTTCCCCACAATATTATCTATGTGGTCTTTCCAACTGAAGTTGTTCGTAGTTTAACACCCAGGTACTTAGTTGAATTGACAGCCTTGAGAATTGTACTATTTATCGAGTATTCGAATTCCAAAGGATTTCTTTTGGAACTCATGTGGATCACCTCACACTTTTCGTTATTTAGCGTCAACTGCCACCTGTCACACCATACAGCAATCTTTTCTAAATCGCTTTGCAACTGATACTGGTCTTCGGATGACCTTACTAGACGGTAAATTACAGCATCATCTGCGAACAACCTAAGAGAACTGCTCAGATTGTCACCTAGGTCATTTATATAGATCAGGAACAGCAGAGGTCCCAGGACGCTTCCCTGGGGAACACCTGATATCACTTCAGTTTTACTCTATGATTTGCCGTCTATTACTACGAACTGCGACCTTCCAGACAGGAAATCACGAATCCAGTCGCAGAACTGAGACGATACCCCATAGGCCCGCAGCTTGATTAGAAGTCACTTGTGAGGAACGGTGTCAAAAGCTTTTCGGAAATCTAGAAATACGGAATCAACTTGAGATTCCCTGTCGATAGCGGCCATTACTTCGTGCGAATAAAGAGCTAGCTGCGTTGCGCAAGAACGATGTTTTCTGAAACCATGCTGATTACGTATCAATAGATCCTTCCCTTCGAGGTGATTCATAATGTTTGAATACAGTATATGCTCCAAAACCCTACTGCAAACCGACGTCAATGATATAGGTCTGTAGTTCGATAGATTACTTCTACTACCCTTCTTAAACACTGGTGCGGCCTGCTCAATTTTCCAATCTGTAGGTACAGATCTATCGGTGAGCGAGCGGTTGTATATGATTGCTAAGTAGGGAGCTATTGTATCAGCGTAATCTGAAAGGAACCTAGGCGGTATACAATCTGGACCTGAAGACTTGCCCGTATCAAGCGATTTGAGTTGCTTCGCAACCCCTAGCAGCTGTTCGTGTTTCAAATTCTGGAGTATTCCATTCGTCTTCCCTGGTGAAGGAATTTCGGAAAACTGCGTTCAATAACTCCGCTTTAGAGGCACAGTCGTCGGTAACAGTACCATCGGCACTGCGCAGCGAAGGTATTGACTGCGTCTTGCCGCTTGTGTACTTTACATACGACCAGAATTTCTTCGGATTTTCTACCAAATTTCGAGACGATGATTCGTTGTGGAACCTGTTAAAGGCATCTCGCATTGAAGTCCGTGCCAAATTTCGCGCGTCTGTAAATTTTAGCCAATCTTCGGGATTTCGCGTTCTTCTGAACTTCGCATGCTTTTTCCGTTGCCTCTGCAACAGCGTTCGGACCTGTTTTGTGTACCATGGGGGATCAGTTCCATCTCTTACCAATTTTGAGGTATGAATCTCTCAATTGCTGTTGCTACAATATCTTTGAATTTGAGCCACATCTCGTCTACATTTGCATAGTCAGTTCGGAAGGAATGGAGATTGTCTCTTAGGAAGGCTTCTAGTGACACTTTATCCGATTTTTTAAATAAAATTATTTTGCGTTTGTATCAGTCATGACGCTCACTATTAGCTCTGGATCTGGATTGTTTGTGGCTAAGAGGTCAAGCGTGTTTTCGCAACCATTTACAATTCGCGTGGGTTCGCGGACTAACTGCTCGAAATAATTTTCGGAGAAGGGATTTAGGACAATCTCGGAAGATGTTTTCTGCCTACCACCGGTTTTGAACAAGTATTTTTGCCAACATATCGAGGGAAGGTTGAAGTGCCCACCAACTATAACCGTATGAGTGGGGTATTTATTTGTTACGAGATTCAAGTTTCTCTGAACTGTTCAGGAACTATACCATCGGAGTCTGGGGGTCGGTAGAAGGAGCCAATTATTAACTTAGTTCGGCTGTTAAGTATAACCTCCACCCATACCAATTCGCTCGGAGTATCTACTTCGACTTCACTACAAGATAAACCACTACTGACGGACACAAACACTCCACCACCAATTCTGCCTAATCTATCTTTCCTGAACACCGTCTGAGACTTCGCAAAAATTTCTGCAGAACTTATTTCAGGCTTTAGCCAGCTTTCTGTACCTATAACGATTTCAGCTTCTGTGCTTTCTATTAGCGCTTGAAGCTCAGGGACTTTCCCAGCACAACTACAACAATTTACAACTACAATTACGACTGTTCCTTGATCCAAACACATCCTGTATTTGCCATGCACCCTTTGAGATTGCAGCCCACCCCGTACTTTCCCGAGGCCTTCTAACCTAAAAAACCGCCCAGTCCACGCCACACAGCCTCCGCTACCCGTGTAGCCGCCAGATGAGTGTAGTGAACTCCTGACCTATTCAGCGGAACCCGAAACCCCACCGCCCTATGGCGCAAGTCAAGGAATCTGCAACCAACACGGTCGCAAAACCGTCTGAGCCTGATTCAGACCCTCCACCCGGCTCTGCACCAAAGGTCCGCAGACGGTTCTGTCAACGATGCTGCAGATGGTGAGCTCTGCCTTCATCTCGTAAGCAAGACCGGCAGCCTTCACCAAATCAGATAGCCGCTGGAATCCAGAGAGAATTTCCTCAGATCCAAAGCGACACACGTCATTAGTGTCGACATGTGCCACCACATGCAGCTGGCTGCACCCTGTGCTCTTCATGGCATCCGGAAGGACCCTTTCCACATCAGGAATGACTCCACCCAGAATGCACACTGAGTGCACGCTGGATTTCCGCCCCTCCTTAGCCGCCATATCCCTAAGGGGCCCCATTATGCGCCTAACATTGGAGCTCCCAACTACCAATAAGCCCACCCTCTGTGATTGCCCGGACCTTGAAGGCTGAGAGTCATCCTCTGAAACAGGGCAGGCAGCTGCATCTGGCTCAGCCAGAGACAGTACCTGAAACGTGTCTAGCGTATGGAGGCTGCGCTTTGGAATTATGCTACGTTGACTTTCACCCGCGTTCGGTGGTCGCGGCTCGGGGTTGTAATGGATCGCGGTCCTGGACGGACGTCTGTGTGTGCTTTGACAGCTGACGAGCGCGTCGACCGCACCAACTCACGCTTGCAGAAGCCGAGCAGGGGCTGTGCGCGGTCTGAAATCAGACGGATGCGTGACTTCACGATCCTGTGGACAGGGTGTGGTAGGGGGTTTCTGCGAACGTCTGCTGAGTTATTTTGCGAGCGGATCTGCAAGCCCTTCTATGCGTTATTTGGATAGTTTACGAGTACTGAGCGTATCTACACATCAGTGTGAAGAATTATTTAGTAGCAGATTGCTATCGTGTGGGTGCTGAAATTATCAGTTGGGTGCTTGTTTGTGGACTGTACAACATGGCCCAGGGCACATTTGGGTGGGTGTTTTGTGATAGTGTGATAGATATACTGTATGGTTAAGTAAGTTCACTGAAAACATGAATAGAGTGCTTGCTGTCAATCATTACACGCCCCTGCAGCGCAGATCAGAGTGATTGGTTTTCCTTCACCATCTCGGTTGCAGGCGAGTAGTAACTGTTTTCGCAGCGGCGTTAATCGTGTGTGTCAACGAGCTATGGGCTATTCTGACAATAGATGTGAAGGCAGGTCCAGACCTGAGATGCCGGCGGTATACATGAGAAGAACAATGCACCTTTCACATGTGTCAGAGGAGGGTGCCCTTTTTGGTCGGCTATCGTGAGCGCGCGGAAGCTAAACTTGGCTGGAGGTTCTGGAACCCTCCTCTCGCCGACGCACGCGCGCGTGGCCTGCCTTGGAGCGTAATCTAAGGCGCATAGGTGATATGAATTTGTCCGGTGTTAGGCGCGAATGCGACTGTGAGGGGGTCATGTTTGTGTGAGGCCGAGCAGAGACTTTTGGTCGGTTTGGCAGCTGGGGGCAGGGTATTGGGTGAGGGTGTTTGGGCGCGTCCGTTGCGCTATTTAGCGAGCATGTCTGTGCACTGTGCTGTGCGTTATTTGGAGAGTTTAAGAGTACAGAGCTCGGCTGCGGGTGTTGTGTACTGCATTGTTTAAGAGCAGTTTGCTATTGTGTGGTGAAATTAGGAGTTGTTTACGTGTTTGTGGGCTGTGTCACATGACCACAGGCAGATCTGTGCAGGTGTTTTGTGACGAATATACTCCATACCTAAATAAAAGGGCTTGAAATAAATAGAGTGCAGTCCTCCTTACTTCCCCGAGCAGCACAGCGCAGTCCGAGTGGTTTTTGCGCAATTTTAAAGCAGAGGATTTTGGATTACGTCAGGAAAAGGATGAAAGAGTAGTGTGGTGGTGGGACTGAGATCTAGTGGAGAACACACTGCCAACATCATGGATAACTGTGCTTGGGTAATGATCTGATATCAGGGGTAATGTCCTGTGCCGATGGTTCTGTGTACTAAGTCAGCTGGGCCGTGGACTGAGTGGCGAATACAGAGGATGGTGGTGCTGTCTATCTCTAGTTGTTTAAATAAAGACAGGTGTATGATTTTGAAAAGTTGATGATTAGCGAGCAGGGTATTTTAGATGGATTATTATTTAGAGAAATTAAGAGTTGTTCGCTTCTATGGGCGTGAATGTTTTGAATTATTTAGGTGTGCGTCACATGTCTGTAGGCTGTGCAGTGACTTTCTTGACAGTTTACAATTAGCAAGCATGTGTGTAGAGCCACATACATGAGTTATGTAGGAGTAGTTTGCAGGTCTTTATGCTGTGGGGACATGTCAGAGCATGTGTTCTGTGATACATATACTCCATCCCTAAATAAATTGCTCCCAAATAAATAAAGTACACTCCTTCCTCCTTCCATCAGCCTAGTGCAGACTGAGTCCCTTTACCACCCACCCCCTAGGAAGTGATGGTGGTGGTACGCTTCGTTTTCAGCAATTTTCTTACGTTGTTAGCAAAGACGCAAGTGAGGTTTGTTTACAGGCAGATTTCACACTTGGTGCCTGATCCTAGGAGGAAGTGGTGGACGGGTGGATGAGGTTAGTATAAGTGTCATTTCTTAACGCAGAATTTTCTTACGATGGTAGCAAAAGCACAAGTGACCATTCAAACTCGTCGTGGGTTTCTAGGAGGAGGTGGCGGTCTGGTCCTCGAAAAGTAGTTGAAAGTAGGTAGTTGAAAACCTTTGCATACGAATATGAAATTGTAAATTGAATTATTTAATATGATTAAAACTCAAATGGAATTAAGTACTTAGGTAATTGATAGGTTGTATGGGTGATGTGGGTGTTAGCATATTTACAGAAGACTATGTCCGTCACGTGTATAGAGGGGGCGATTGAGGGTGTGGGACGTAAGCGGTCGGATGTCCCCGGGGCGGAGTTGTGGTGCGTGTCCGGTTATAACGCGCGCACGAAAGAGTGTCAACTAACTTAGCAAGGGGTCTCGTGGCGACCAAATGTGCTCTTGTACAGTCATGGCGGATTCAACTTTTAAGAGGTCCGAGCAGATGTAATTTCGATGTATTGCTCATGCGCTGCCTGCGATATGTAGGGTATAAGAGAATCTCAGATCAGAGAGCAGTGTTGACTGCAGTAGGAACTGTGTAGCAGTAGGAGTAAGTTGTTGCTAGCGAGCAGTCTAGTCGTGTGTATGGAGTTGACTGGGCCGGTCGTGGGGAGCGATGGCGGAGCCTGAGCGTTATAATGAAGGTAAAAGCAGCCTCGCGCATATGTAGTATTGTTATATCAAGTCCCAAGTAAATCTTTAAAAAAAAATCTCTTAGTAATAATCTTTTTCATAAAAAGTAATTTTTGACAATCATTCATTTCAATTTAAAGAATTTACCAATTTCTCCAATCCTTGGGCATCCCGATTATTGCAAAGAAAAACCAGTTGTTCCTTTTATACATGACAAATCTATCGGCCAGCATTGCACTCGGCTGTGCCACAAAAATTTATTGCAAGAGCAGATATATATATATATATATATATATATATATATATATATATATATATATATATGCGTTATCTGGCGACCTTATTGAGGTAAGAATTTTCTATGTATTCAGAATGATCTTTCAGGGCCATGACGCAGCACTGCTGACGTCCAAAATTTACCAGGTTAAATTCACAGTCAATTATTGAAAAGTTGTAAGTGAGCGACAATTTAATTGAGAGGTTAGTTACATCGTATTATTACCAGGTTACCGAATTTATTTTTTGTTGGGACGTTACACTGAATGTGAACGACATAATTATAATTTTTTTACTATTGAGAAGTTTAGGAATTTTTCTGTTTTGAGGTTACACTAAATGAGGATAATATTTATATTATTATTTTATTTTGTGGGAAGGTTACACTTGTCGACAACCGGCCAGGATCGTATTTTCTTTGCAAATTTCTGAGAGGTAGTCAGTTATATATCTGCTCTTATTTACTTAAATGTAGTTTGCATCTGGCGCAATGCATTTACTAATTTGTCACTCTTTCTTGCACAGATCATCGGCAATTTATTGCTCTTTGTTGTAATTTTATTTGTTCCATTTTTGCTTTGTCTTTGTTTCATTTTGTGCTTAACTTTGATTTGTGAAAATGCCGCGCAAAACTGCTAACAGTACATTGCGATGTGCAATGAGTGAAAAAGCTGACTCGAATAATTTGACCGATAATACTAGCGACAGTCAGTGTAATAGTGATAATCATCTAATTACAGATAATCAGTGCGTGCCAATTACTAGTAATGATTTTATTCCAGATGATGAACAAACACATTCAGTTGTGTCTACACCTAATTTAACGGCAATTGATGACGCGGCACGATCCGTTACAATGAATGCTGTCCAGTTTGACACACATGATTGGCAAAATTAACACAGTGAACAGACAAATGTTTCTAACGAAGGTGAACAATGTACTCTTAATATGTCAGATTTATTTGATTCCGGTGTAGTGATGAACAGTGCACATCCAATTGGCAAACCTTTTCAAGAATCAGAGAATGACCAAATGGTTACACGAAACGTGACAAATGCAGATACATCATCACACAGCACAGAGAATAGAGTAGATAATATTGGCATGGATCAACTTATGGCATTGTTGCTACAACTTCATGAATCGAACAAACAACTTAATGAAAATCTCAAACAACAAATTATTGAAAATAATGAAAATCTCAAACTACAACTTAATGAAAAACTAGACAACAATTCCAAACAGTCGAATGAAAAACAAGACAACAATTTCAAACAGCTTAGTGAACAGATTACAGCAGTTGCCGTGCAATGTCATGACACTAAAGAACAATTATGTGAGGAAATTAAGGCTTGTGCTAGGAACAGTAGTGAAGAAATTAGATCTGTGTCACAAGAATTAAGTAATACACATGCAGCCACAACTAAATTAGTTAGAGATGAAATTGGTGCAGTCGCTAAACAATGTTCTGAAAATGCAACACAGTTACGCGATGAGTTTAAATTAATGTCATCAGAACTTTCACGCACACTGGATGCGAAAGTAGACACGAAATTTGACCAACAGAAGAGACAAATTGACGAACGTTTTAATCACCACCTACAAAACAGTGAAACGCGTTACCGTAGATTTATACAGGAACAGAACAAAGTGAAGAAACAAGTTATGGAAACAATTACTGCACAGAGACAGGAAGATAAGCGTCAAATGTTTACGAAGGCAAAAACATACGTAGACAACAATATTGCTACAGTATCAGATGAAATCAAACAGCTGAACATCGAATTGCATGATGAAATCTCCGATCTCAAAACAAAAATAGACACACACACAGTATACTTTCAAACAGTGACCAACAGACTTGAACAATTAGAATTAATACAGGACCCCAATGCCATCAAAGCAGACGTTAAGAAATTAAACAAAACCACACGTAAAATCAAAAAACAAATTAATGCTTGTGACACTAAAAATGATAATCAGGTTAAGGCATTGACTGAAAAATTTGGTGAATTGGCCAGTAGTATTGAGATTATCGAAAATAACAACGATACTAAATCAGACGATACGTCACCAATTTCGTTCAATCAAACACCCGAATTCCAAAACTTACAGCAGACAGTCAGTGAGATAGGTTCGTCCAACAATACATTGCGTAGAAAATTGTCATCTTTACAGCACGAATTGACGGAGATGAAAAATATTTTAGCCTTTAACACATCACAGCATACGCCACTTTCCGAACATTTGTCAGACTCACACAGCCAGTGTAACTTAGGTAATTTACAGAGAGTATGTGACTTAGATTCCGAACAGTCACAGACAAACAGATTACCATACAATCCTGAACCTGCTCAGACATACAGAGACGATAATTTTGATTATAAGCACTTTCTATCCGTTAGGAAAGTTAAGGTATTTAAAAATGACAGAACACAGATTCACGCTTTGAACTGTGTACAACAATTTGATTTTGAATTTTTACCGGCATTGCCTGTAATGCAGAAATTAAAATTTATTTTCACCACGTAAGAGACCTCAGGGGATTCATTACACTTCGATGAGTATGTGCCGTAGCGTGCACAGGGCCCCGAGCCGTAGTAGTGCTATTTCATCTTTAGTTTTCTGCACTGCTGCCTTCTCTTTTACTATCCTTTATATCTATCAAAACAGATCTTCAACTATCGATCTATGTGTAAAGAAAACCTGATATGACAAGTTTTACCGAAAGTGACAATTTTCATTAGGCACTCAAGAACTACCAGCGTAATTTTGATAACAGTCAAAATTTTACTTATCAGTATCGTCAAAATTATCAGCAACAGCATTTTGGTAACAATAGAGGCTTTTCCCTGCAACAGCAACAAAACCAGTCGGTTAGCATACCTAACCAACAATGTAGTCTGCAAGGTCAACCAAGTCTTAATGTTTCACCGCCTACACATATAGCGTCGGCTCCACCAAATAGTAACGCACAGCAACAAGGAAATTACTACGTACAGAAGACACATCATTTCAATTCCTATCGCAACGCGCCGTATAGCAATGACTATCATGACAGACGTAAAAGTAATGAGCACAATTTTCAGCGTACATTTAATAACTGCAGGTCCTATTAGCAGCAGAATCGTCCGCAACAACAGATTATTATGAATGAACCAGACAGTCGGTATCATCCCGAACGTAATACGTCAGGAAGAAATAACAGAACAGTTCAGATAGTTGAAATCCCACAGCATCCTCCCGCAAATAACAGCACGTCAGAAAGAATTTGACTAGATACAGCACGGGTTGCATCTTCCAACAACGTAAGCAACACTTTTGACACACAAAGTCTTGTTCACGAAAATGTTATTACTTTTGACGACATCCGAGACACTCTTTTGCAGGAAAAACAAGTTATTCAAAAAGCCATTTCCCACCCTGTTATTGAAGTAAAGATTGGATCATCCACATTTTCAGCAGTAATCGATTCTGGATCACCTATGTCAGTTACAAATGAGGAAACTTTCAACGAATGTAACAAAGAGAATATCTATCCTACGGTACCATTAGGCAAAACTAAAGTAAAAGGAGCAGTATCTAGTAAAGGAGTAGATGTAAAATTACAGACACACTTATCATTTTGTATTGCAGGTCATACGTTCCACTCAAATTTTTAGATTGTTCCGTTATTGACAACAGACATTATTTTAGGTACGAGTTTTTTGGTACAACACGATGCATTTATTGACTTTCAAAATTCCTGTTTAATGTTAAAGGATGAGAATGTGCAACTGGCATTAGAATTTCAGCACTCTTTATCTGTAGAAGAACAAACATTTAATCGAACAGAGGTCATTTCTACATCGCGTTATATAGACTGTCATTCCACATTGTTCACAGATACGTACATACGCAACTACAATACACCAGATGAAGTCGACTATGACGTTATACAAATGATTTCTGATAAAGTAAAACAAAGCAGTGCAAATACAGGCGACGAACGAACTCAACTGTGCAATATTCTTTTACAGCAAGCTCCAGTTTTTGACAACATCCCTGGTACTATGTCCGGTTTTATGTATGTATTTTAAGTTAAACAGCACGACACGTTTAAAACTAAACATTATCCTATTCCGTATATCCGTACACAAAATATTGTAGCAGACGCATTGTCCCGTTCTCTCAGCAACAATCAGCAAGACATCGCAATCAACTTCTGCCAAGCAAATTTCAGCGTCATGTATATTCAACAAATTGCATTTGAAAATTTCATTTCATTGTCATTACGAGACATGGCACAAGAGCAGGGCAAAGACAACGTGTGGAAAGAAATTAAACGCCTTTGGCAAGATAAGAATAATGTTACCATTAGAAACCATTATACTGTACGCAATAATATTGTTTCGCCGCTCTCACCCTGACAGCAACAACTGGTTATTATGTATTCCTGACGAGCTTGTTAACAAATTAATTTGGTATACTCATTTAAGTTACGCACATTATGGAGCCAGAAAATGTTTTCTTAAACTGAGACAGAACTGTTATTTTGCGAACATGGAGAAACGTATTCGACGAGGTTTAGCGTCATGTAAAATCTGCCAGAAAGCTAAATCAGACACGACTTCACATATTCCTCCATTACATCCTATTGTACCCGTTAAATTGAGACACATGGCCGCTGTAGACATTTTTGCTCCGAACCCCAGAACTAATAGAGGTTTTTGCTACATCTTTGTCGCTGTTGAACTCACTTCGAAATTTGTTATCTTCACTCCGTTACGCAAAGCTACTGCTAAATCTATTTCGAACGCATTTGTAAAACATTTTTTATTTCATGTATAACATGTATTGAAAGTAATTTCTGACAATGGACCACGATTTCGATCTTCTTGTATGTTACGAGCTAGAAACATTTCTCCGATCTATATATCCAGGTATCCGCTCCTTCGAACCCTTGTGAAAGACCGATGAAAGAAATTGGTAAACTATGTA
Organism: Schistocerca americana; assembly: GCF_021461395.2. NCBI lineage: Eukaryota > Metazoa > Arthropoda > Insecta > Orthoptera > Acrididae > Schistocerca > Schistocerca americana. The sequence goes on from NC_060120.1 coordinate 446,656,907, forward strand.
GAATATACTGGCATAAAAGACATATTGATTGGGATACACACATACTCTCATTCCAGGATGTAATTAACTCCATACCAAATGAATCTACTATGCTATCTCCGACTGTTGTATTGAAAAATGTTGTACCACCTAACAAAATTAAAGAATTAGTATCCTTTCCTACATCTCGTCGACTACGCCACCATGAAATAATTGACATTGCACTCAACAACATCAAACGTGCCGCAGAGCGCCGGAGACGACAGCAGAAACAGGTTTGTACACGCCGTGACTTTCACATTGGACAGAAGATATTAGTACGTACACACTATTTATCCAACAAAGGAAAAGGTAGGTGCAGTAAATTTGAGCTTCTATACGCAGGTCCATATCGAATTCGCAGCATTCCTAACCCCAATGTAGTACACGTCGAAACTTTGAGAACCAGAAAAAGCAAAGGCAATCACCATGTCTCCAATATTAAACCCTTTATTGAATGAATATACTTTATGATTTATCACACTGTAATGCCATTTCCTGAATTTTATATGACCACTTATGCAATTATATTTATATGAACACTTACTGATGATTATCATATTTTTTTCTGGCAAGTGCCCGGCAAGGTAAGGTTAGCAGGTCGCTTTTCTTGTCGTTACACATCAGACCATGCACATTTTTCCAGATAAACTTACATATTTTATGACCACTTATGCAATTCTATCTATGTGACTACTTACTGATGATTATCATATTTTTTTCTTGGCAAGTGCCCGTTAAGGTAAGGTTAGCAGGTCGCTTTTCTTGTCGTTATATATCAGACCGTGCACATTTTTCATTTTTTGTGTATGTATGATTGTTTTCCTATCGAAAGTAGAATTTTTGTCTGTATGCACTATGTAATCTTTAAGATATAACAAACACCAGTTGACTTTGACATCTTTTCTTATGATATCTCAATATCTTGACTATTCTACATTTTTTGCTACTGCATTATGATACTGTGTATACAATTTTTGGACTTGAAAACTGTCTATATTTTTGACATAATACGTTTCCTGTCATGCTATGCTGTATGCTTAGTTGTATCACTAGAAACAAGTTTTTATCTAACGGGTATATGATTTGAATGCAAGAAATTAATCCTTATTCATCATTTTCAGAAAGCAATAACGTGTGAAAGAAATAAATTAAACAAACCACAGTGGATTACTATGAAATGGGAATTTCACCTTCGGAGTGAACGAAAGAAAATGCAATATCTTGTCATGAAGAGCAAATGGATCAGAATTAACAAGCATTAACCAGAATATACTATACACATCGTATGGTAGCAGTTTGACTAATTATTTTTCTTTCAGAATACGAGGTGATTGAGCAAGCTGTCAGACAGAACTACACGTCTTAGTTTTAGTGATGAAATATGCTAGAAATAAGAAACTCTATAGTATGAATAGTCGTATGAAGTAAATGGAAAATGAATAATGAATAATGAATAATGAAGTGTCCTTTTTTGCAGATGATAATAAATGATGATGAATAGTTATATGAAGTTATGCTAATATGAATAATGAAGTTTTTCTTTGCAGATGAGAATAATGATGAAGTTTATATATTTACTATTAGTTAAGAAATGCTATGTAGTTATTTAAGTATTTGTTGCAGTTCCTTTTGACAGTATGTCTTATGTCGCATGGTATAATGACTGAATGTTTTGGAAAAGACAGCTAGAGTACATAAGTACATACATATTGAGTACACGTTTCATTACTTGTTAATTCGAAGTTCACTACTTTTCAGCATAATATGCGTTTCTTCTTTCAGCTCAATAATCCATTTTGTATTTTTTTCAGGAGAAGCTATAAGCAGTCAGTCATTAAACCTGTTCTAGTACTTGCATTTTTTTACCCATGTGTGTGTATCATTCATGAATGTGATCACATATACTCCACTTGTTTCATAACCTTGCTACAGCTGACTCGTGAAGAATGACATTATTAATCCTTATTTCCAGCAATAAGTGAAAAGCACATATTTTCATGCCCCAGCAATTATCGATCCCAATGCAATGCTATGCTAACACAAAAAAATAATAAAAAAATTTATTACTAGTCCCTACCATTACCAGTATACAACCAAATAATGCTACCAGTTTAGGACATATTTCTAGTCCTAAATATAATGCAAATTTCTCAGATGTATTGAATCCATTATATCTATGTATTATTGGACCACAGACCTTGAGTAATAGTTACAGTGTGTTACATTTTAAATATGTCCTATGTCACTTGAATGATGAGTTCTGAGTAATACTGAATGATGTTTTGTAATAATGCATAAATGCTATGCCAATAATTTCTGTAAATAATATTTGTGTTATTCTCTATAAATGCTATGCCAATAATTAACTCTTGTTTTGAATGATGACTTCTGAATAATACTGAATAATGTTTTGTAAAACTATATGAATAGTTTCTAACTGGCCAATGAGTGCCAATAATTACTGCAATCAGATGAGTTATGAATAGTGTTTTGTAATATTCAATACTTGCTACATGTTTAGTAACTGGCCAATGAATGCCAATGATTACTATAATTAGATGAATTATGTATAAATTCCAATAATTAACTCATTTTGAATGATGACTTCTGAATAATGCATAAAACAATGCTTTGTAACTGGCCAATGAGTGCCAATAATTACTATATTGAGATGACTTATGAATAATGTTCTGTAATACTCCATACATACTACTTAAATGCTGTGTGAATAGCTAATGAATGCCAATAATTACTCAAATCGGTTGATAGGCTAGTGTAATTCTCAATGATACTCCATACATACTACTTAAATTCTGTGTGAATAGCCAATGAATGCCAATAATTACTCAAATCGGTTGATAGACTAGTGTAATTCTCAATGATGACTAGCATAAGACTTAATGTCCTTCACCTTCCGACCTAATTACCAGAAATTACTGCAATATCCGTTTGTCCTGTCCATCCTCATGATCATGGAGCACTATATTTGGTTTTTGCACTAATTCTACGTTGATGTGAGAGTATGGATCCTACAAGAATGTGGTGTTGACATATCAAGCTGTCCACCACCTTGAACGATGGAGATGTCATTATGGTCCTACTGTTTGGTGTACCTAATGTACTACCAAAATGATAACATAAATATTAATACAACATTTCAGTGTTTTGGCTACGCTGATAAATACTTCAGGGAAGAGAACTTCAGATTGTCTCACTTGGTGTTGTGCTTTTGTAGAAAGATATGGACTTTCGGTGCAACTACGTGCAACCTACTGTGCTACAACCATGATGCAATCCTTCCCATTCCTTTCCTAGTTCCTAAATATGCTGAAGACTTTTACAGTGCATGTGCACTTCAATTCAATTGTTAATATGATCAGTCGTTCTAAATATGCTAAAGAATTCTACAGTGCGTGTGCACTTTATGTCATTGGTTAATATATTTTGTACTCAGCGCATGTGCACTTTATTTCACTTCATGATATGTTATTAAAAATGCTAAAGACTTATACAGTGCGTGTGCACTTTGTCATTTGTTAATATCTTTTGTACTCATTGCATATACGTTTTGTCATTTCTTGATATATTCTGTACTCAACGCGTGTGCACTCTACTTCATTACTTAATATGTTCTGCATTTACCAATAATGTATATACTCTGTGACTGTAGACTTAGTAACTAAATAGATTTTAGAAAAATTTGTTGCTCGTGGCAAGTCCAATTGGCTCACCATCACTGTCAAATTTTTGCCCCCCCCCCCCCCCCCCCCCAGTGGAGGATTATGTAAGAGGTCCGAGCAGATGTAATTTCGATGTATTGCTCATGCGCTGCCTGCGATATGTAAGGTATAAGAGAATCTCAGACCAGAGAGCAGTGTTGACTGTAGTAGAAACTGTGTAGCAGTAGGAGTAAGTTGTTGCCAGCGAGCAGTCTAGTCGTGTGTATGGATTTGGCTGGGCCAGTCATGGGGAGCAATGGCGGAGCCTGAGCGTTATAATGTAAGGTAAAAGCAGCCTCATGCATATGTAGTATTGTTATATCAAGTCCCAAGTAAATGTTAAAAAAATCTCTTAATAATAATCTTTTTCATAAAAAGTAATTTTTGACAATCATTCATTTCAATTTAAAGAATTTACTAATTTCTCCAATCCTTGGTCATCCCGATTATTGCAAAGAAAACCCAGTTGTTCCTTTTATACATGACAAATCTATCGGCCAGCATTGCACTCGGCTGTGCCACAAAAATTTATTGTGATAACAGATATGTATATGCGTTATCCAGCGACCTTATTGAGGTAAGAAGTTTCTATGTATTCCGAATGATCTTTCAGAGCCATGACATGGCACTGCTGATGTCCAAAATTTACCAGGTTTAATTGACAGACAATTATTCAAAGGTTGTAACTGAGGCATATTTATTATTGAGAGATTAGTCACATTGTATTATTGCAAGATTACGGAATTTATCTGAGGGAGGTTACGCTGAATGTGAATGAAATAAATAATTTCATTGTTTACTACTGTTGGAAGGTTACTGAATTTATTTTTTGGGAGGATACATTAAATGAGAATATTATTCATATTATTTTATTTTGTGGGAAGGTTACAAACTGTTGAGCAAACTTTAGCGCCAAAAGTGTAGCACTGCAAACTCCGTTGCACAAAGACACGTGGTGGATGGCGAATGTTCAGCATCGGCATGTTTGAACGCGTCCAGGAAAACAACTTTTGCGCCAAAAGTGTGGCAGGGTGTTCTTTGCTGACCGTGTGTTGAGCCGAACAGCCGACTGCTGTGTGATTCCACTCCCAGGCAATCAATTTTGGCGGGAAACATGTGGAGGGACGAATAACTGTGATGAACGGACAACGGACAGTTGTGACGTCAATATCGGCAAGTTCCAGTACATCCAGTGAAAACATGGTTACGACGTGGGAGAGATCTCTGGTCCAGTGACTAGCGCGGGCCAGCCTCAGTGCGCGAGCAGCCACCTCAAGTGACCGCCATCGGCAACGGCAGGCACACTGGCCGGCGGGGCCAGGGGGTGGCGACGATTTGAACTAATTCAGTTGGAGCGTGGTCGTCGTGGTGACTGCACCGGGTGTTGCTGCGGTCTCGAAGATGTGTACTGATTGTGTTTGAGAACAAGTGATGACCCTACTGCTTGAAATAAAGACTTCAGCCCCTTTCCTCGCGCAAAATCAGAGGATGTGACTTACTATAAGTGCATTTTATTATTTGTCGCGATTTTGATAGGTTAGCAGTGACAAAAAGATAAGGGAGCGCGAAAGTTCGTAGGATGTGGACTACCGTGTACGTGTGATCGATTATGTTGTTGGGATTTCAACTTGTGATAGATTTTTGTTATGGATGTAACGCAAATGGCTTTCTCACCGCGAAAATCGGACATTTTGAATAAATAATAATAATAAATGATAATAAATAATAAAAAATAGAAATACTGTTTTCGAGACATTATCGTGTTGGAATTTGAATTTGAGGCAATTTTCTATTGGAGGTAGACCAATAATAATAATGAATGATGAATGATAATGATTAATAATCAATAATAATAAGGATAAGTATGGTTTTGCAGCCATTATTGTGCTGGAATTTGAATTTGGCTCGAATTTTCTGGTGGAGGTAGGCCAATAATAATAAATAATAATAAATGATAATGAATAATAATAATAAATGATAATGAATAATAAAAAGGAAAAGTAAGGATTTTCTGGCATTATCTTGTTGGAATTTGAATTTGGCGGCAATTTTTCTCAATGGTTAGGTTAGTGGACGTTGCCCAATTGATCTATTTTCCCACCAAATTTCAAACTTCCTGCCAATTTTTCTGGAGGGTTAGGTTAGTGGACCTAGCACAATTCGCCTATTTCCCGCCAATAGCCGCCATCTTGGATGACATCATGAGCTGTTGCCAAGTCTACTTAGCGCCGTCTTGGATGACGTCAGCGTCGCCATCTTTAATAAATTTGGCAACAATGGAAAGTGGGGTGGTACATAGGTTGCCCCACTACTAGCATACATAGCACACTCCCGTTGGGCATTTTGATCAGAATAGCCACGCATAACACGATATCGACCTTTTCTGCAATTGGTAAACAGTCCATTTTAACACAGGTAATGCATCGCGAAGCAAATACCGTTCACACTGGCGGAATGTTACGTGATACCACATACTTAGAGCGAGAGCACCAGCAGCAGCGAGTACTGTTTGTATAAAGCGTTTATTTTGCATTTTGTTTACGACCTTCCACTAAGGAAGGGATTCAATTTGTGTTTATCTGCTCTGCATAGTAACTAACAGTTCTTGATAAAACTTTACGTAGTTTTCGTGTTAGATTTCTTAGTGTTTTCTTGATCGTTTAGAACAGAAAGCGCCCTAAAACCGTCTTTTGTTTGTTTCGCGGCCGTTAGCCACTAGTCACTTGAATCAGCAGTTGTCTTGTGACAGCCAGAGCGAGAGCACCAGCAGCAGCGAGTACTGTTTGTATAAAGCGTTTTTGTACTTATTTGCTGCGCTTAGCTTTTAAATAGTTTTTCTGGGAAAACCTAGCGTAGTTTTCGCGTCTCGTATTTCAGTGAGTGTTTCTTGATTATCAGAGTAGCTCATCAGAAGATTATCTTGGGAATTTGTCACCGTATAGAGTAGGGTAAACATAGTCATGTGTAGGGACTGTGGTTGTTGTGAGCGGACGCAAGGAGAATTGGCCACTCTTCGGGGGCAGGTGGAGGCTTTGTCTGTTAGGCTCATCGAGCTCGAGGCGCAGGCGTCGGCTCGTAGTGGCGTTGGGGCAACTGTGGTGAGACCTATGCCTACTTCGTTGGCCTTGGAATCACATGGAACCCCTGATGTCGCTGCGTCTTCCGGCAGTGAGCATCTTACCGGTCAGCCATCACTCCAGGGTGAATGGCGGACAGTGGTGGGCTCGCGCGTGCCTGGCCGAAAGGCAAAGGTGGGATCTGGCCGCGTGGCAGCTGCCTTACCCCTTTCCAACAGGTACGGGGTGCTTCCTAGTGGTGATGACATCGTTTCCGAGCCACCACAGGATGCCTCGCCTGTTGGGCCAGTGGCCGATTCTCCGGCAAGGTCCCGACAGTCACAGAGGGCGGGCCTATTAGTTATAGGGAGCTCCAACGTTAGGCGGGTTATGGAGCCCCTCAGGAAAATAGCGGGTAGGTCGGGGAAGAATGCCAGTGTGCACTCGGTGTGCTTGCCGGGGGTCTCGTCCGTAATGTGGAGGAGGCCCTTCCGGCAGCTATTGAACGCACTGGGTGTGACCGGCTGCAGATAGTAGCACATGTCGGAACGAATGACGCCTGCCGCTTGGGTTCTGAGGCCATCCTTGGTTCCTTCCGGCGGCTGGCTGATTTGGTGAAGACAACCAGCATCGCACGCGGAGTGCAAGCTGAGCTTAATATCTGCAGCATAGTGCCCAGAGTCGATCGCGGTCCTCTGGTTTGGAGCCGTGTGGAGGGTCTAAACCAGAGGCTCAGACGACTCTGCGACTATAATGGTTGCAAATTCATCGACCTCCGTTATTGGGTGGAGAACTGTAGGGCCCCCCTAGACAGGTCAGGCGTGCACTACACACCGGAAGCAGCTACTAGGGTAGCAGAGTACGTGTGGCGTGCACACGGGGGTTTTTTAGGTTAGAGGGACCCCCCCTTGGGCGAAACGATAAAATACCTGACGGCTTACCAGAGAGGACATTATCATCGTTGATAAAGAACGTCCGTCCTCAGAGACCAAAAACAGGAAAAGTTAACGTAATATTGGTAAACTGCAGGAGTATCCAGGGCAAGGTTCCTGACTTAGTATCTCTTATTGAAGGAAATAGTGCGCATATAGTATTAGGAACGGAAAGTTGGTTAAAACCGGAAGTGAACAGTAACGAAATCCTAGACACAGAATGGAATATATACCGCAAGGATAGGATAAACGCCAATGGTGGAGGAGTATTTATAGCAGTAAAGAATTCAATAACATCCAGTGAAGTTATTAGCGAATGCGAATGTGAAATAATCTGGGTTAAGTTAAGTATCAAAGGTGGGTCAGTTATGATAGTCGGATGCTTCTATAGACCACCTGCATCAGCAACCGTAGTAGTTGAGCGCCTCAGAGAGAACCTGCAGAACGTCGTGAAGAAGTTTCGTGATCATACTATTGTAATATGGGGAGACTTCAATCTACCAGGTATAGAATGGGATAGTCCCACAATCAGAACTGGAGCCAGGGACAGAGACTCTTGTGACATTATCCTGACTGCCTTGTCCGAGAATTACTTCGAGCAGATAGTTAGAGAACCAACTCGTGAAGCTAACGTTTTAGACCTCATAGCAACAAATAGACCGGAACTTTTCGACTCCGTGAATGTAGAAGAGGGTATCAGTGATCATAAGTCAGTGGTTGCATCAATGACTACAAGTGTAATAAGAAATGCCAAGAAAGGAAGGAAAATATATTTGCTTAACAAGAGTGATAGGGCACAAATCGCAGAATATCTGAGTGACCACCATCAAACGTTCATTTCTGAGGAAGAGGATGTGGAACAAAAATGGAAAAAATTCAGAAACATCGTCCAGTACGCCTTAGATAAGTTCGTACCGACTAAGGTCCAAAGCGAGGGGAAAGATCCACCGTGGTATAACAATCATGTACGAAAGGTACTACGGAAACAAAGAAAGCTTCATCATAGGTTTAAGAGTAGTCAAATCATAGCTGATAAGGAAAAGCTGAACGAAGCGAAAAAGAGCGTAAAGAGAGCAATGAGAGAAGCATTCAACGAATTCGAACATAAAACATTGGCAAACAATCTAAACAAGAACCCTAAAAAGTTTTGGTCATATGTAAAATCGGTAAGCGGATCTAAATCCCCTATTCAGTCACTCGTTGACCACGATGGCACCGAAACAGAGGACGACCGAAGAAAGGCAGAAATACTGAATTCAGTGTTCCGAAACTGTTTCACTCCGGAAAATCGTAACACGGTCCCTGACTTCAGCCGTCGCACGGACGCCAAAATGGAAAATATTGAAATAAACGATATCGGAATTGAAAAACAACTGCTATCACTTAGTAGCGGAAAAGCATCCGGATCAGACGAGATACCCTTAAGATTCTACAGTGATTATGCTAAAGAACTTGCCCCCTTTCTATCAGCAATTTATCGTAGATCGCTGGAAGAACGTAAAGTACCTAGCGACTGGAAGAAAGCGCAGGTCGTTCCCATTTTCAAGAAGGGTCATAAATCAGATGCGAATAATTATAGGCCTATTTCGCTTACGTCAATCTGTTGTAGAATAATGGAACATGTTTTGTGTTCTCGTATTATGACGTTCTTAGATAATACAAATCTCCTTCATCATAACCAACATGGATTCCGCAAACAGAGATCATGTGAAACTCAGCTCGCCCTATTTGCCCAAGAAATTCACAGTGCCGTAGACACTGGCGAGCAGATTGATGCCGTATTCCTGGACTTCAGGAAGGCATTTGATACGGTTCCGCACTTACGTTTAGTGAAAAAAATACGAGCTTACGGAATATCGGACCAGGTTTGTGATTGGATTCAGGATTTCCTAGAAGAAAGAACACAACATGTCATTCTTAACGGTTCAAAATCTGTAGATGTAGAGGTAATTTCGGGAGTACCGCAGGGAAGCGTGATAGGACCTTTATTGTTTACAATATACATAAATGACTTAGTTGACAACATCGGTAGCTCCGTGAGGCTATTTGCAGATGACACGGTTGTCTACAAGAAAGTAGCAACATCAGAAGACTCGTACGTACTCCAGGAGGACCTGCAGAGGATTAATGCATGGTGCGACAGCTGGCAGCTTTCCCTAAACGTAGATAAATGTAATATAATGCGCATACATAGGGGCAGAAATCCATTCCAGTACGATTATGCCATAGGTGGTAAATCATTGGAAGCGGTAACGACCGTAAAATACTTAGGAGTTACTATCCGGAGCGATCTGAAGTGGAATGATCACATAAAACAAATAGTGGGAAAAGCAGGCGCCAGGTTGAGATTCATAGGAAGAATTCTAAGAAAATGTGACTCATCGACGAAAGAAGTAGCTTACAAAACGCTTGTTCGTCCGATTCTTGAGTATTGCTCATCAGTATGGGACCCTTACCAGGTTGGATTAATAGAAGAGATAGACATGATCCAGCGAAAAGCAGCGCGATTCGTCATGGGGACATTTAGTCAGCGCGAGAGCGTTACGGAGATGCTGAACAAGCTCCAGTGGCGGACACTTCAAGAAAGGCGTTACGCAATACGGAGAGGTTTATTATCGAAATTACGAGAGAGCACATTCCGGGAAGAGATGGGCAACATATTACTACCGCCCACATATATCTCGCGTAATGATCACAACGAAAAGATCCGAGAAATTAGAGCAAATACGGAGACTTACAAGCAGTCGTTCTTCCCACGCACAATTCGTGAATGGAACAGGGAAGGGGGGATCAGATAGTGGTACAATAAGTACCCTCCGCCACACACCGTAAGGTGGCTCGCGGAGTATAGATGTAGATGTAGATGTAGACTTATACGTTTGTGACCATTACAACAAAAAACTATAAAGGGAAAAAAGGAGTCCAACTAAAACTTCCATATTTCTTTACGTACTACACGAATATGTAATAAAAAATTGGGATTCCTATTTTAAAAAACGCAGTTGATATCCTTTTGACCTATGGCAGCGCCATCTAGCGGCCCAACCATAGCGCCACCTGGTTTCCCCCTTCAAGCTAGACGAGTTTTGTTCTTCGCAGTTTTTTTTGTTTGCTTATTTCGTGAGGTATGTGGCCCGGTCACTATCAATGGACCACCCTGTATATATTCACTTATGAAATTTGTTATCAACAATCCGAACGAATTCAAAAGTAATAGCAGTGTACATGGCTACAACACTAGGAGAAAGGATGATCGTCACTACTCAAGGTTAAATCTAACTTTGGCTCAGAAGGGTGTAAGTTATGCTGCCACAAAAGTCTTTGATCAATTACCTAAAAGCGTCAAAAGTATGACAGATAGCCATATAGCATTTAAAAGGAAATTAAAAGAATTTCTGAATGGCAACTCCTCCTACTCATTAGATGAATCTTTGGATATAGTAAGTGGGTAATTTCCCCACCCTCCACGCAAAAAAAAAAAAAAAATTAAGTGTCTGTAATATTTTTTGTGATGTAATATCTTGGATAGACACCTTTTATTAACCTGTGACGTTCCACATCATTACGAAGTGTCGTATTCATGATCTATGAAACAAGTACTGATCTAATTTAATCAAGAAAAGGAAACAAAAATGCTGCACACTCACAGGGTGAACCACCCATTGCGGTTTTTCCTTTTTGTGGCGCATTTTCGAGTACAGTAGGAATAGTCCTGGGTAGATGATGAGCTCTGTTAAGGACAGTCTCGGCCTTCGGGTCCGCGGGATTTACAATATCCCCTGTGAGTGTGGAAGCAATTATATAGGTCAGAACATTCGTACCGTTTCCGACCGCTGTGCAGAACTCCAATGGCATATTTAAAATAGAGAACTAGAGAACTCGACTCTTACGGAGCACAGCCTCACTAAAAACATAAAATACTGTTTGATGAAACAAAAATTTAGTCCCATGCATCCACATACTGGGATTCTGTTGTTAAGGAGACTGTTGAAATAAGTGTGAGCGATACTAACTAAAACCGTGATAGCAGATATTATATGAGTGGGGCATGGAAACGAGCGCTCGTTGCATAGAAGCAGCAGAAACAATCCTTGCAGTGTTTACGTTCCCACGGAAGTGGTGGCCTCACCATCGCAGATACTGACACCGTCTGCGACAGCAGTACGTAGTCGCCTACCAATCACAAGCCGACCAATCAGAAGCGGTCCACAAGCTATATAAGGCCACCACAGCAACAGTGAAGTCAGTCAGTTGCTCCTGACGAAAGCTTGAGATTTTATCCCGAATTGACGTGGCAAGTAGCAAGAAAATCAAGAATGTTTTACGTAAGATAAGCTATATTTTAATATCCATTACATAGAAAATCGCATCTACAGTCGGTAGTTAAGGTAACGCCACAGAGTATACAAGCCAGTCATAGAGGTCTATTACACTCGGTGCACTACACTTTGCCGCATACACATTCACATACGAAATTACGGGACTAATGAAGAGTGGGATACAACCTTTTGGCTTTGATCAGTGATGTCAGACGTTACCAGAGATGATGTACTGCACAGATACAATAGCGAAGACAAATGTTGAGAAACAAAGGAATGCAAGACAGAGAAAACAGATCGTAGACATATATCAAATACATCCATATTTCAAACATAATGTTAAGTTTATCGCTTCTTTGAGTCCTCATATCCCATTCTTCAGTTGACCTATATAACTCAACTGAAGAATGGGATACTAGTGCAAAAAAGAAATAAAAGAAAGGGTCAGAAGGAACTTTAGCATGGAATACCTCAATTAACGCATATGAGTTTTATCCCGAACTTCAGTTGACCTGTGTAGGTCAACTGCAGTATGGGATACAAATTTAACGTATGTCGACTCTTTCGCCTTTGCTAGCATTAGTATCCTATTCTTCACTTGACCTATGCAGGTCAGCTGAATTATGGGATACAAATTTTGAAGGTGTTGCTTTAGTTCACCTTCGCTACTACTGTCACCTTGTTATTCAGTTGATACTTGTTCTGGTGAAGGCTAAAAGACCTATGTACGTAAAATTTGTATCCCATACCTCAGCTGACATATATAGGTCAAATGATGAATACGATCCTAACGTTAGATTATAGAGCCCTGAACACCCGGACAATTCCCAATCGTTGTACTGTACCCTTGTTGCCTGATTACAATTATGCACTGAGTGGTTCAGTAGTGTTCAATGTGTTAGACTGTGCAAAGGCCTACGCACAGATACCTGTAGCCAAACGTGACATTCCAAAGACAGCCATCATCACTCCGTTTGGTTTATTCAAGAGCATGATCATGAATTTTGGACTGAGGAATGTCACACAGACATGGCAGCGCTTCATTGATTCTGTGCTACAGGGTTTACGTTTTGCGTTTGCATATCTGGACGACATTTTGGTTCTCTAGTTGTCGCCTGAGGAAGTTCGCCACCATCTAACCGAAGTATTCAAGCGATTGAAACACTACAGAATCGTGGTCAATACCTCAAAATGTGTCTTTGGTCAATCTGAAGTAGACTTTCTCTGTCATAGAATTTCTGCAGCAGGATCGCTACCACTACCTGAGAAGGTCGAAGCCATTTCGCGCATTCCGAGGTCCGCTACAGCAAAGGAACTACGGCGTTTCCTCGGGATGTTAAATTTTTTCCGCCACCATTTGCCACACTCTGCTGAGCTACAGGAACCTTTAGTCGCATCGTTAACTGGTCCGAAAGCCAAGGGTAACGCGCCCCTAACTTGGACTCACGAAATGACTGTCGCATTTGAAGAGGCCAAGAAAAGCATCGCCAACGCAGCCCTGCTGGGACATCCAGATCCTACCGCCACGTTAGCACTGTTGGTCGACACTTGCCAGACCGCAGTCGGCGCTGTGTTGCAGCAACAATGTAGTGACACGTGGCAGCCACTCGCATTTTCTTCACCCAAGTTGACATCCCCACAAAGATTTAGGAGCGCATACGACAGAGAAATTATGGCCATTTACGAATCTGTCAAGTACTTCAAACCGCAACTAGCAGCACGTGACCTTGTTATCTTTACAGATCACAAGCCACCAACATACATATTCCGTCAGAAGAACATGAACTGTTCCCCCAGACAACACAACCAGCTCTTGTTTATTTCTCAGTTTACCACTGATATACATCATGTGTCTGGGATCGACAATGTATTGGCTGATTGTTTGTCCAGAGTCAGCAGCATTGATGGCTGCCGCACACGTACACACATACCGCCGCTCGTTACAAAACTGTGTCACCTACATAACGGACCGGCCAGCCTTCGTCCGCCGTCTGCCGTGAGGCTGGCGCATGGCGCACTGAAACACACTAAATCACAATTTCACACCATATTTCCTAAAAATTACCCCTTGTCCTCTACACTATATTGTGACATGTCCACACCGAAGCTGAGACCCTTCCTACCTCTGGAATTTCTGAAGGACGTTTTCCATTTGTTGCACAACTTACGTCACCCAGGCATACGAGCTTCGACACACCTAGTACAACGCATTACGTGTGGCCTGGGATGCAAACAGACTGCCGCGAATGGACGAGATGCTGCTTGAAATGCCAGCGTAGCAAGATAAATCGCCACGTCCACCCACTGGTAGGAAGCTTCCCAATCGCGACAGCATGATTCGTGATGTCCACCTTGACATTGTTGGCCCACTGTCATCATCCGATGGTCACCATTACATACTTACAATGATTGATCGGTACGCTCGATGTCCGGAAGCTGCACCAGTGGACAATGTTACTGCAGAAACTATCGCTTTCACCTTCGTCACGCACTGGGTGTCAAGTTTTGGTTGCCTGCTGCACATTACGACGGTCAGGGGACGTGATTTCGAGTCCGATTTGTTTCGAGAGTTGACAAAATTTTGTGGCACACTTCACCACTGGACAATGAGCTATCACGCTGCCAGCAATTGTTAAATAGAGCGATGGTACCGTACCCTAAATCTGCCCTAATGTGTCATGACACCGAATGGACCAAAGCACTTGCTGTGGTATTACTTGGACTCCGAAGCACATTCAAGCCAGACCTGGATGCTTCCTCAGCCAGATTGGTTTATGGCGAAGCATTAAGCCTGCCGGGAGAATTTATGGCAACCGACGCTCTGCCGAACCCTACGGGCGACCATCCAGAATTTCTCCGCCAACTGCGACAACATGTGGCTCGCCTTCGTCCGCAGCGACCTCACCAACGTGGGACTCCTGCCATATTTGTCCATCGTGACCTATCCTCCTGCACAAGCGTCATGTTATGAACGGGAGGTATTAAACCCTCGCTCCAACCACCATATTCCGGCCCACACTGTGTCGTAACCAGAAGAAGCAAAACCGTAGACATCTTGATCAATGGGGAACTGACTACAGTCTCCACTGACCGCGTGAAACCGGTGTACGTCTTTCCGGAAGCAACGACGCCTGTCCTACCACGACTTCCGCCTCATTCAGCAATCACTTCGTCCACGTCATCGCCGACACAGACGTAGCCGGGGGCCGCAGTTGACCCACCACCACGCATCTCAAGATAAGGGTGGCATGTCAATTTTCCAGCACGCTATTTGGAATGACGCTCCGCTTCCTCCATGGGGGCTGATGTATACCTATATAGGTAAATTCCAGTCACCGATTCCAACCTTTCCATGATACATTTGTAAATTATTTTTGCAAGAGTTGTATGCACTGAAACATAATAGCATTTCTACGTTCGTAAATGCTCTCTAAAACTACTGCAGTGAAATAACAAAAATTGTAATCGATAACTAGAACTGACCTTCTATAGAGGCCAACCAATTACAGTATTAGTAACTTTTTTGCAGTAGTGTAGAGAGCACTTACAAGTTCAGAAATCCTATTAGCCAACATTTTAGTGCACACATCCGTTGAAATGAACGATCTAATTAATGAACCATCGAACAGTTGGAATAATTAACTGGAACTGACATATATAGGAGGTCAATTCTAGTTACCGATTGAAACTCTACGCTGCTTCATAATTTTGGACATTTTTTGCAGTAAATCTGCGGAATATGTTTCTGTAAGATGTCTAGATTTCTTATCGATCTCAGAACTACCGCGAAAAAGTACTAAATATTGCAGGGTAGAGCTTCCAAATTTTTCTCTTTTTCATAGTAGTGAAGAGAATAACACCAATTGTAGAAATTTTGTAACACCCTAGTACACACACTTGTTGATAAAACGGTCTAAATATCGAACAGTCGACTGATTGGAATCGGTAACTAGAATTAACCTATACGGGTTCCAAGTTAGTCATTTTTCTGTAGAAGTTCAGAGAGCAATTACAAATGCAGAAACCCTATTAAGTTTCAGTGGATACAACTACTGGAAAAGCGACCTAAATTATGTACCATGGAATGGTTGCAATCGGTAACTAGGATTGACCTATATAGCTTAATTCTAGTTACCAATTCCTGTATCATTCAGACCCTCCTTTTTGCGAATTTTCTTTACTAATATACTAGACTCCGTTCATCATAAGAATAAGCCTCGTGTAATCATTACATTAAGTATTCTTCCGCGTTTGCTGGAACCTCGTTGGATTTCGTATCACGTGGAGCAGAAGCTGAGGTATCTGGAATACAGTTAACCACGATAATGAGAATACGTTTTATGCTGTGCGTTACGCGTGCATGGACTCAGCGATAATACGGGACAACGGCTTTACCGGCGCATCTTAATTCGGAAAGCACTGGCCGGCACCTGGTCCAACTAACCTGCACTGATGTGAACAGTTGCAGTAAGGACGCAAAAAGAGACGAGCAGAGGACAATGCAGCCTTGAATGTCATTTAATTTTTGAACAGAAGGAAATAAAGGTAAAACTCAGGCGACACGCTTCTTAGGTGATCTGCTGGAAAACATAACATCATGCTGATTTTAGCTAACGTAGTACTGTAATTGAAAACGACAGTTATGAAAATTCCTGACTTTAACAAGGGCAATCTTTCTGCTTGAGCTGTGTGCGGCGTAAAAGCGCACTGCCAGGATTTCACCATATAGTTAAATATTGAAGCCACAATTATTCTCGTGATCAGCCAGCCACGATCATCTACTCTCTTGTTTCAATCGTTTCTACCTGTTTCTTGCGTCTCTCTGTGGTTTTTGTTATCTTATTTTGTCCGATGTAGTGTTTGCTGCCCGTCTGTGTGTTTTCTTTTCTCCATGTTTAGTGAAGTAAGTCTTGTTTGTTTTATTCTTTCCCTCGTGCATTTATTTTGTAGGAACAAGGGACCAATGACGAAGCAGTTTGGTTTCCCCCCTCCCTTGCCCTTAAACCAACCAACCACTGTAGGTATTACAGTCAGTCCTCTAGTGACCTCCGAACTTCTTCCGTATCAGACTCCGAGAAATTTCTGTGCTGCTGCGTTGATAACGAGGCGATCAGCAATACACTCTCAAGCCACAAAAAGCTTCGTGCTTTAGTTCCAGTAAGTTTGGCAGCTTAAATGTCTTGTTATTTCTCGTGACATGTCCCTTAACTTGGTTCTAGGTCAATTCTACTGGGTTCAGACTGCAGTGTTAAAGTGACAAGTGTAAAAATGCAGCATTTCTGCAGTGTGCTCGACTCCATGAAAATTGTTTTCCATACTACAAGATTGACAACAAATCCCTCTACTCACTACGCTATAACAACGCCCACATTTCTCACTCATGCACAGTTTCGAAAGAGTAATTAAGTTTAATGAATGTTTTAAATTTGTCAAGGACGCTAGATTGGCTGTGTGTAAACAAAAAAACGACCAAAGGTCTTGTGTGCGGTGGTTGTTTTTGTACTGATTTGGAGGTACAACGACAGGAGAATGAATTTGTAATTACTTTGCTTTTAGAGAACTTACGTTATCAAGCGTGTTTGGTCAGGTTTTTAAACGTCTATAACTCGGAAAAATTAGGCCTGAATCACGTCTCTCTAACTAGTACACAATACGAAATGTGCTAGTTAAATACGATTTAGAAACGTTTAATTACACTTTTATTGCGACAATAGACACTGATGAAACTAGTAGCTGTCTTTTTTAAACGAATTCTGCACTGTCAAAAACACTTGAATAGAATTTTTTGTGTTTATGTCACGCAAAAATTCGGGTTATGTCGCGATTATCGGGACTTCAGCTAAAGAACAAGTTTTTTCAAGAACAAGCTCTGCTGGGACGCTGATATTCAGCTGTGTGACAAGAAAGGACACTACAGCAAGTACACAAAACAAAGAAAATTTAAATTTGACACTATTTCCTCTTAAATAAGTTCTTTTAGTGGACGAAGAAAATATCTGTGATCTCACTTGGCAGCCGTGCCGTTATATTCAGTAATTATTATTAAAAATTAGTTTTATTTCACAATGTTATGACTTCATCATGCGCTAGGCTGTAACGCTTTTCAAGGTTCTCTGTGCTTTTCTAGATAATAATTAACTTCAGTCATGTATACTTCTCTTTCTCTCTTCTTATTTATTTTCCTTATCTTCAGATCTTTTTGACGTAATTTGTGGCTAATAAATTCATCATGTGAACAGTTGTAATTTTATCGTATCCTAAATTATTTGTTTACGACCATGATCATATGCTATTAAAAAGTGCCTCTATATGTAGCGTCTCTGCCTACTGTGACGTCATTGCTCAAAGCTGACGAATGGAATCGGACACTGGAATTAGATTAGATTAGATTAGATTTACTTTCATTCCAATTGATCCGTAGTGAGGAGGTCCTCCAGGATGTGGAACATGTCAGAAAAACAACAATACATGACAAATATTTAAACTAAAACAAATAAGCTAATGTACCATTCCACAGGTCCCAAGTGGAATGATCGTCATTTTTTAATGAACACTAAGAGTCATTTTACAAATACTATTGCACTGAATTTAAAATAAAAAAGTTTTATATTTATTTATAAGGTAAGAAACATGTAATACAACTACTGTAATACTTATTTACAATGAACACATTACTGCACTGAAATGGTGCAGAAGTTAGATTATACTTACACACACACACACACACACACACACACACACACACACACACAAATTTTCAGTGAACACATTACTGCACTGAAATTGTGCAGAAGTTATGTTGTACTTATATACAAATCAGTTGGTTTTCCTCAGAAATTCATCAATGGAGTAGAAGGAGTTGGCCACCAATAAATCCTTTAGGCTTCTCTTAAACTGAATTTCATTGGTTGTTAAGCTTTTTATGGCTGCTGGCAAGTTATTGAAAATGTGTGTTCCTGAATAATGCACACCTTTTTGTACAAGACTAAGTGACTTTAAATCCTTGTGAAGATTATTCTTATTTCTAGTATTGATTCCATGAATTGAGCTGTTGGTTTGAAAAAGTGATATATTTTTAATGACAAATTTCATTAAGGAATAAATATATTGGGAAGCTGTAGTTAGTATCCCTAGTTCCCTAAACAGGCTTCTGCAGGATGTTCTTGAGTTCACACCACATATAATTCTTACTGCACGTTTTTGTGCCCGGAAAACTTTAGCTTGGCTTGATGAATTACCCCAGAAAATAATCCCATATGACATTATGGAATGAAAGTAAGCATAGTATGCCAGCTTTTTCATTTTTATATCCCCTATGTCTGACAAAATTCGCATTGCAAACAGAGATTTGTTAAGACGCTTCAGCAGTTCTGTGGTGTGCTCCTCCCAGTTGAATTTATTATCAAGCTGTAATCCCAAGAATTTAACACCGTCCACTTCTTCTATCTTCTTGTCATCATATGTTAGACATATACTCTTGGGACACCCCTTACAAGTTCTGAACTGCATGTAGTGTGTTTTTTCAAAGTTTAGTGACAAAGAATTGGCTAGGAACCAGTGATTAATGTCTACAAATATTTTATTGGCTGATCTTTCTAAGACTACACTTGATTTGCTATTTATTGCAATGTTTGTATCATCAGCAAACAAAACAAACTTGGCATCTGGTAATGTTACTGATGAAAGGTCATTGATATACACAAGAAAAAGTAAGGGCCCCAAAATGGAACCTTGTGGGACCCCACATGTAATTAGTTCCCAGTTGGATGATGCCTGATAGCTTGATACATGTCTCTTTCCTAATAACACCCTTTGTTTCCTGCCAGAGATATAAGATTTGAACCATTTTGCAGCATTTCCTGTTACACTATAATATTCTAGTTTACTTAAAAGGATATTGTGATTTACACAGTCAAATGCCTTTGACAGATCACAAAATATACCAGTTGCCTGCAATTTTTTGTCTAATGAATTAAGTACATTTTCACTGTAAGTGTAGATAGCCTTCTCAATATCAGAACCTTTTAGAAATCCAAACTGTGACTTTGACAGTATGTTATTTGAGATAAGATGGTTATAAAGACGACTGTACATTACTTTTTCGAAAATTTTTGAGAATGCTGGCAACAGTGAAATTGGACGGAAATTTGATGCTATTTCTTTATCTTCCTTCTTAAACAGTGGCTTAACTTCAGCATATTTCAGCCATTCGGGAAATATTCCACTGATAAACGACTGGCTACACAGATAGCTTAATATGTTACTTAGCTCAGAATCACATTCTTTAATTAACTTTGTTGATATTTCATCATACCCACTAGATGTTTTTGATTTTAAAGATTTTATGATGGACATTATTTCTGTTGGGGTAGTGAGGGTCAAATTCATATTATGGAAGTTACTTGAAATGTCTGGTCTAAGGTAATCCATAGCAGCATCTACCGAACCTGACAACCCCATCTTTTCAGTAACAGTTATAAAATGTTTGTTAAAAAGTTCTGCAACACTATACACATCTGTCACCAATGCATCATTTACTCTTAATGCTATTTGTTCCTCTTCATGTCTGGTTCTACCGGTCTCCTCCTTCACTATATTCCATATTGTCTTTATTTTGTTATCTGATATGACTATCTTTTCCTTGTAATATATTTGCTTTGACATCCGTATTACAGTCTTTAATATTCTGCAGTATTTCTTATAATGTGCTATAGCATCAACATTGGAAATGTTTCGGATTGACAGATACAGTTTTCTTTTTGTTTTACAAGATACCCCTATTCCTCGAGTAATCCATGGCTTCTTTGTAGACTTTGCTCTAACCTTGGTAAGTTTTGGGGGAAAGCAGTGTTCAAATAAGGTAAGCACTTTATTAGCAAAAATGTTATATTTTTCATTCATGCCATGAGCACTGTAAACATCAGTCCAGTGAATGTCTCTGAGGAGTGTCCTAAAATAATCAATTTTTGGCTTACTGATTACCCTCTTGAGCTCAGATTTAACAGATTTTATATCCTGTTCAGTATTAACATTTAACAGAAGGAACTGCATGTCATGGTCTGAGAGGCCATTGACTATTGGTTTTGTAATATAATTTTGTTCATTTGACTTTTCTATAAAGATATTATCAATGGCTGTTTGTGAGCAAGTGGTTATCCTAGTGGGGAACTTTACTGTGGGAATTAAGTTGAATGATAGTGTTACTAACTCAAATAGGTTCTTATTGGGAGAGTCTTTAAGGAAATCTACATTGAAATCACCAGCAACCACTATTTCTTTGTTTTTGGTTGTTAAATGGGCCAGTACAGCTTCAAGGTGGTTTACAAACAGATTAAAGTTACCTGCAGGTGCTCGATATACACTTAATATTATGAAAGATTTTTTGTGAAAATCTAATTCTGTTGCACATGCTTCCATATGCTGTTCTAGGCAAAATTTATGAATGTCTATGTTCTTAAATTTATGACAGTTCCTGATGAATGTGGCAACTCCTCCTTTCTCCATTTCTGATCTACAATAGTGAGATGCTAACCTAAACCCTGTAACACTTAAAAGTTCTATACCAGTGGTCACATGATGTTCAGAGAGGCAGATTATGTCAGCTGGGTTTGAAGACTCTAATTCATCTATGCAGATAGTTAATTCATTAATTTTATTTCTCAGTCCTCGAATATTTTGATGCAATAAAGATAGCTGACATTTCACATTGACTGACTTAAAATTGGATGGAGTTAAAATATCTGCTGACAGTTGAAAATTCTTAACCAATGGCTGTTTATGTTGATGTAATAAGCTGGAATTATGTTTTTTGATTTCTTTCTCAAACTGAAGGTTTGTCTCAGTTCTAACCTCTCTTAAAATTTGTTTTCTTTCTGTCCTCCCTACCCTAAAAAAGGGTCTTTTCTGAATCCTATAACCACTGGTATTTTACCACTCATGACAGTGCCTCCCCCCTTTAACTTTCCTGCTATTTCCCCAGCCAATTTACCCTTCCCCTTCCTGTTGAGGTGAAGGCCATGCCTAGTATAATCCCACCTACTGACAGAATCAACATGAACCACACCAATGTGTGACCCCGCACCCGACATGAGCAGCCGTTCCAGCTCCAAATTAACTCTCTTGACAGAAGAGTTCAAATGAGGTCGGTCATGGCGCCCAAGAACAGATACAAACTCAACACTGGTATGCCTCGATGCTGATGCAATCTTCGCCAGGTCACACTCTATGCTGTACCCAGGATCTCTGTCAATACTGTTACCTGCCCCACCCACTATAACCACGGTGTCTTCCTTAGTGAAATCTTTGCAAAGTGATCCTAAATCCTCTGTCACCTGCTCCAGACCAGCACTAGGTTTAAAAAAATTGGTGACCTGGTATTCTGATCCTAGTTCATCCTGCAAGAGTTGGCACACCTCTTCCATGGGAACTACCTAACAACAACACTTTCTTTCTCTTTACTGATTTCCCTACATTCTTACTTTTCAATTTGCTGCTGAAAGTTTGTTGTGCCCTGTCTACACCTGTAACTGCTTGAGGCTCACCAGCTTCTAACTGAAGCAACAGGTCAAATCTATTTTCCACATTCACCATAAAGCTGTCAGACAAAGTTCTAGGCCTGTTCCTCCTGTTGCCTGTTGCCACTTCCCACCTCTCTTTACCCTTCTCCCTCCTTAACCTGTCAAGATCTCCCCTGGCCTTGTCTAACTCAGCCTGAAGGGCAGCAATTTTCCCCTCCTGTTCCAGTATCTTCCTATCTCTCTAACACCGAAAACCGGTTCATGGAATAATAAATAACTATTCAGAAGAATGACTGGTTGTAGTGTTATGTATTTACATTATCAGATTACTGTTTACGAGTGTTTTTTGTTCATTATTTCTGTTGTGTGCGCACAGCTGTTTTAAATATAAAAAGTTGTAGAGCTTACATGAATAACAGTGTAAGGAAGGCAATTCCGAACGTTTTTCTGTTCTTGAAAGCGTATTTGCTCCAGAATACGACGCAGTTGGTGTGACGCCACGTTGAAGTGTGACCGCTGTGAACTATGGGGGGTATGAACACCACCACCTCTCTAGGTGGTGTTGGTGGTGGTATGACTGCGATGAATCTTCGCGCTAGTTAAGATGGCGGACATCAGTTTCAACATAGACATAGACCATAGATAACATAGACTGCGCGTGATGTCATTACTCTGAAACCAAAGTGAGGTGACTCGGGACAGGACGCCGAGTTTCTACTATTACGCGCTGTGTGGAGCGGATTTGACACATACAGATTTCCTACTTTATAGTTGAAATCAAGCGTAAATTTTAACAACAAAACAATTTGCATTACACATTTAGTAGTGCACTTAATCTGATTTCCCCCAAATTGCTAATATTTATGCGACGATTATCGTTTTTACATGTGGCAAGTTGAATCCTACCGACAGTTCTGCTTACAAGCAACAGAATTACAGTTCTTCAGTGAATACTTATTTTTGTTGCACTGCGAGTCTTTTAGCGCACCGTTTCCACAAGAGTGGAACACAATGTATCAGTTTGACTGGCAACATTACTTTTCTGACAATTCCTCAACATATGTGTGAAATGATTTGTTATCCTTTTATAAGAAATGAAATACATTTATAACCACAAGGTCCGGTTTTTATGTACCAGTAACATAAGAGTTGACATTTTATGACTTTTGCCACTTGGTGGTGCAAGTACATAAAGTAGGTAAAAGTTTACAAGTTTATGTGTAAACAATCTGGAAGAATATAGGAGTCTGACTGCGTAAGATGCTGTTGGAAAGGCGTGCGACTACAGAGAAAGAAAGAAAAGACTAGCGCGCATTCTTATAGAGGACAAAATTCAGATGATAATGCTACACCGTTCTCATTATCCTAGGCGTACATATCGGCTGACTTGCAGGGTACAAAGTTTAAATTATAGCTTTAACTTTTGATATTTCGATAGGAAAGGAAAATAGTACATTATTACGTCGTGGGCAGGACACAATATTACATCGCCACCCGGATGGGAATTTAAAAACTATTAACAATGTTTTGAAATTATCGTCCATAATAAATTCTCTTATTTTTCATAGATAGGTATCAGTTATTTCAGTTGATCATAGGGTTTACATTCCCTTTACAATGTTGATTATTTAGTTTCCAGTGGCTTCCTATTATTGACGTGTGCACCCTCAAGTTTTGACTACGGTTTTGTTAAATTTTGACGGACTCACCCATTCGGCAGAGAAAGGTCTGGAAAAAACCAAACCGTTAAAAAAAAAAAAACGCCAACCACCCTGTGGGCCAAGGTTTGCGGATGGCTACTATTTACATTACAATCATTTCTTTATGGTATTTTCAAAATAGTAGTTAATTATTGATGTTTTCTATAAAATTTCTTTCACATTGGCATTCACTAACTTTTAGTTTGCACTATTTGGAAGTTATGCTTTTATGGAATATTGCCAGGTAGTAACTATTTAAAGTTAATTTATTGACCTTGTGTTCCAATATGCTGATATCTTACGAAACCCTAAAGATTTCAACTCAGATCTTAGTTAGTTACATGATCATAAAACAATAAATATACCTTAGGATATTATTCTGGATTATCATTGCATAACACATCATAAATTGTAACAGGAAAATTTCTTAAATATTTTACAATACAGTTGCATTAAAATTTGTGTAATTAAACAGATTTCAATCACAGGATATTTTACAACTTTACTGTGTGTTTTGTGATTATGTTTCGTAACAGCTTTTTATTTAAATCTTCACGTGGTGGGATGACGAATGACTTGACAGAAGCGTTGGTTGAGGTGACGAAAAAATTTCGTCGCAATGGAATGGCGGATGTTGGGGACTGCTAGGTACAGTTCTCGCCCCCCGTAAGTAAGTATTAGGTCCAGATGGACCTGCTGTGGTTCACCGACGTCTGCTGGCTGGGACATTCATCCTAAACCTTTCCAACAATAAAAATTCAGGTGATGCTGGCGGCGGCTGGTGAGGAAATGTTCATGCCAAAGCAAGAACGTTGACTCAATGTTCCAACAACACACACGAAACGTAATCTTTAACAAGCCAATCAAATTTGCACTTCCCTGGCGGATTCTGCCCTATTGATCACACGTGTTTCTGGTTTTGTGGCAGTAAAGCACAAAATTCAGAGATCACTTTCTGTCTGGTTGCAGTTTATGGTCACTAAATGAAGCACTTCACACAGTTCGCACGTTGGACAAAAAACGCCACACTAAACTTGACGTGGTACCACTGTTCATTAAATATCATCATTTTTATACACAGTTCGTTGTGACAACCTTGCTTTTATACAGGGTTATTACAAATGATTGAAGCGATTTCACAGCTCTACAATAACTTTATTATTTGAGATATTTTCACAATGCTTTGCACACACATACAAAAACTCAAAAAGTTTTTTTAGGCATTCACAAATGTTCGATATGTGCTCCTTTAGTGATTCGGCAGACATCAAGCCGATAATCAAGTTCCTCACACACTCGGCGCAGCATGTCCCCATCAATGAGTTCGAAAGCATCGTTGATGCGAGCTCGCAGTTCTGGCACGTTTCTTGGTAGAGGAGGTTTAAACACTGAATCTCTCACATAACCCCACAGAAAGAAATCGCATGGGGTTAAGTCGGGAGAGCGTGGAGGCCATGACATGAATTGCTGATCATGATCTCCACCACGACCGATCCATCGGTTTTCCAATCTCCTATTTAAGAAATGCCGAACATCATGATGGAAGTGCGGTGCAGCACCGTCCTGTTGAAAGATGAAGTCGGCGCTGTCGGTCTCCAGTTGTGGCATGAGCCAATTTTCGAGCATGTCCAGATACACTTGTCCTGTAACGTTTTTTTTCGCAGAAGAAAAAGGGGCCGTAAACTTTAAACCGTGAGATTGCACAAAACACGTTAACTTTTGGTGAATTGCGAATTTGCTGCACAAATGCGTGAGGATTCTCTACCGCCCAGATTCGCACATTGTGTCTGTTCACTTCACCATTAAGAAAAAATGTTGCTTCATCACTGAAAACAAGTTTCGCACAGAACGCATCCTCTTCCATGAGCTGTTGCAACCGCGCCGAAAATTCAGAGCGTTTGACTTTGTCATCGGGTGTCAGGGCTTGTAGCAATTGTAAACGGTAAGGCTCCTGCTTTAGCCTTTTCCGTAAGATTTTCCAAACCGTCGGCTGTGGTACGTTTAGCTCCCTGCTTGCTTTATTCGTCGACTTCCGCGGGCTACGCGTGAAACTTCCCCGCACGCGTTCAACCGTTTCTTCGCTCACTGCAGGCCGACCCGTTGATTTCCCCTTACAGAGGCATCCAGAAGCTTTAAACTGCGCATACCATCGCCGAATGGAGTTAGCAGTTGGTGGATCTTTGTTGAACTTCGTCCTGAAGTGTCGTTGCACTGTTATGACTGACTGATGTGAGTGCATTTCAAGCACGACATACGCTTTCTCGGTTCCTGTCGCCATTTGTCTCACTGCGCTCTCGAGCGCTCTGGCGGCAGAAACCTGAAGTGCGGCTTCAGCCGAACAAAACTTTATGAGTTTTTCTACGTATCTGTAGTGTGTCATGACCATATGTCAATGAATGTAGCTACAGTGAATTTATGAAATCGCTTCAATCATTTGTAATAGCCCTGTATATTGTCCATCAAATCACAACACTGTTCAGTGAAAAATACGCTGACGCTTTTTTTAAAGGGCTCAATCAACGTATTCACTTTGGGCAAATTTTATTGTTACAATATATAAGTATTCTTTGAGACAGAGATCTGTGAGAGTTCACTGGTGTGTATATTTAGCTATACTCGCATGACAGGTTCATAATTATATTGAATTCCACAGTAACAGTCACAGATCAGACGATCATCATTACTGTCCATACAGAATTACAATGAAATTATAAATACACACTACTCAAAATTCAGTTACTCGTATCCATTTACATATTCATAGGAAAGAAAGCATAACTTCCTTTCTCATTCAAATGATATTCGTAGCTCGGTCAAGTGGAGAAAATCTCGCGATTTTACTTCCTACTTACGAAATTAAAATGGCAGCGAAAATTAGCCAAGGGGCTACCACGTATACATGATAAGGATGTATAATCTAATGGTCTAAGCAAGGTAACACCTTTGATTCTCTAGAGGTTGACTATTTTAGGGTTTTATGTACATACATTGTAAATAACACTTCAGCACAAAAATCGAAATTATTTCATAAATAATTGAAAAAATGAAATTTACTGTTCATCAAGTGATTCAAAGTTTGAGTTGTAAAGAAAGTTTAAAATGTTTCTTTAACTTTACCTACCATGACTAATTATTAATATCCATTAAAGCAATAGCCGGCCGAAGCGGCCGAGCGGTTCTAGGCGCTACAGTCTGGAACCGCACGACCGCTACGGTCGCAGGTTCGAATCCTGCCTCGGGCATGCATGTGTGCGATGTCCTTAGGTTAGTTAGGTTTAAAAAGTTCTAGGGGACTGATGACCTCAGCAGTTAAGTCCCATAGTGCTCAGAGCCATTTGAACCATTAAAGCAATAACATCTGAAAAAGTTCTTTTTGAAAATGTTATCTTTAATTATTAAATGAAGTTATTTACTTAACTATTTCAAAAGGAAAAAAACTTAAGAGCTAAATACTGAAAGAAAGAGATTCACAGCAGCTGTACATACACCACGAAATCTATATACAATTTAGACACACAGTACAGTCATTTACATACAAATATTGGTACACATGTAATAAAGGTCATTACTTCAAGTGGGAACGTAGCACCTTGTCTACTAATATTTGATCATTCATAATATTTTTTTTAAATCTATCTGGTTGTAAAGTCTCTTGACTTTGTCGCTGAATGGTATCTTCAATAAATAGCTTCCTTCATGAGGAATTTCTGCTATTACAAAAGGTCCGATGTACAGCCTCTGCCATTTTTTATTTAGTTTCTTGAGGAGTGATGATATACGATGATTCTTAACAAGGACTTTCTCACCAATTCGAAATTCGACAACACTGTGCACACACGAATCGTGATACTTCTTAAGTTGTATGGCATGCTTTTGTAAGTTTTTCAAAGCTTCAGTAATTTTGTCTTCATGAGATACCCTGGGATGGTGAATTACCGGTAACGGTTTTATCCAATTCTCATCCGAAGGTTCAGTAAACATTAATTCATGTGGCGCAAAACGTGTCGATGAGTGTGGTAAGTGATTATAGATTTACTCAAATGGTTTTACGTAATCTATCCACACTGTCTGTTGCTGTGGGATGTATGTTCTTATATACCTGTTGAATACTCGAAAAGTTCGTTCTAGCGCGTGGAATTGTGGGTGATAAAAGGATATTAGGGTATGGTTAATTCCGTTTTCCTGTAAGAAATTTTTCCAGTAGAAAGACGTAGAATATATGGCATTATCAGAAACTATGGTGTCGGGTTTGGCAACACTGGGAATGTAATCATTTGCCAGTTTTTTGCTGATAGTCTTCGAGGTTGAAGTTCGAACAGGATATGGTTTTAAATATTTTGAAAAAATATTATATACAGCAATGGGATATTTAACACCTCCTCTGTTGGTAGGTAGAGGGGCTGTGACGTCCAGTGAGACAGTCTGCAATGGTTCAGTTGGCAGGATAGGTTGCAATAACATCTGATTGCTAATGTTGCTTGGTTTGCTCTTTTGACATGTCGTACATTTTTTCAAAACGTCCAAGGCAACACGATGTAAATTTGGGTAATAATAATAAGTTCGGAGCTTTCTGGTACACTTTTAGGCTCCCTAATGTCCTCAGATGCTGTGAGTATACCAAATTAGATCTACAATATGACTGTCCGGTACACAGATACATCAGTTTTGAGAATTTTCATCATTGCAGTGATAAAGTAAGTCATTTTGTAGAGATCAATTTTTATTAAAACCATTATTTGGAGTTTGTTGTAAAGTTCGTAGTGTCTCTTCCCACAGGGGGTCGGAATTCTGTAATGTTCTTATCTTTTTACAGAGATGGAGAAACCGGCTGCGATAATGTTCGTGCCTATTTTTAAATTCTAAATTGCTCAGCTTTTTCAGTCCAGTTGGAAAATTCAGTGAGGCCTTGTGGGAGTCTTGATAAAGCATCTGCAATCACGTTGTCGTTTCATTTAACATGCATTATTTCCAGACGATGCTCTTGTAACACTAATGCCCACCGGGTGAGTCGCGCGTGTAACAATTTACATGATAGCAGAAAGCTGAGAGCTTCATGGTCACAGTATAAACGACTAAACTTCTTTAAGGCCCATACAACAGCAAGAGTTTCGAGTTCAGTTACCGTGTATGCCCTCCCGCATGTTGACAAAGTTCTGCTCGCAAAAGCAATTATTTTTATCTCACGTCAGTTTTTTCTTCGGTTTTAACGGTTTGGAACAGACACGCTCCCAAACCGCAAAAGGAAGCACAGTTACAATGCAAATATCCTGCAGCATGTCCGGATGATACAATAACTTTACATTTACAAGTGCTGCTTTCATCTCGTCGAATGCAGTTTGACATTGATCATTCCAGATCCAAGGATTATTCTTTCGTAGAAGTGATAAAAGATTTTCGTCATTCAATAATTGATTGGGCACGAAACGTCGGAAAAGCGAAACGGCTCCGAGAAAAGACTTCAGCTGTTTTTTGGTTGTTGGTACAGCGAAGTGTTCAGTAGCTTCTAATTTTCCTGGTTTAGGCCTAATTCCTTCGGGCGAGATAACGTGCCCGAGAAATTTTATCTCCGACCTCCCAAATTTGGATTTGGCTAGATTGACAGTTATTCCTGCTTCTTTGACTTTTTGGAAAATTGTCTGCAGTATCTCAACGTGTTCATCCCACGTAGCAGTGGCTATTAACAAATCGTCTACGTATGCCGTGGCTTTGTCGAGTAGCGCGGGGCCCAGAACTTGTCCAACGCTGCAATGAAAACTCTCGCGCTCACGTTCAAACCAAATGGTGGTACGCGAAATTGATAACTGCGTCCGGGAAAAATGAATGCAGTGTATTTTCTTGATTTTTCACTTAGTAGAATTTGCCAGTACGAATGTCGGTGGTCTAGGCTTGAAAGGAAGCGAGCACCATGAAAACGTTGCAGAAGTCCTAAGTTTTCCGGTCTGGTTTGGACTGGTATGATAATTTTGTTTATGTTCCGAGCATCAAGCACTAATCTTATCTTGCCCCCCGGTTTTGATACCGCCAAAAGGGGACTAGAATATGGGGAGTCCGATGGTTCGATTATTCCCCAGCCTAGCATCTTACGTATTTCTGCCTTTACAGATTCTTTTTTACTCCACGGCACGGCATATGATGTCCTACAAAAATTTTCGTGCGGGGGCGACCTCCATGTTATACACAAAGTTCTTTATGATGCCAGGTTTACTATCAAATATAGGCATATAATATTCAATGAGATTTGCGAGTTCTTCCTTCTGTGTTCGGTTGAGATAGGTCGACTCTGATACTTTTGCTACAGTTGATGCTGAATGTTAGATACTGTTGCGTCATTAACATTAGAGTGCAGAAATTCTGACGTCTCGAAATCTTTAGAAATGTGGAGTATTCTTGGGCCTACCAATTTCACAATAACATAACGACAGTATATGTTATGTGCATTTGGAGTCCTAATCAACCGTAGTGCAATTCTTTTGCCTTTGTTTGTAACCACGCATTTTCCCGCAGGTAGATCAATCTTTGCATTTCTACCGCGTAGAAAAACCCATCCCAGGATGCAAGGAACCGATAAATTTTTATTTAGTAAGAAGTGGCGCGTAAGTTGCTCGTCTTCTACACAGAGATTGGCCTGCACCTGTTGCCTAGCTATCTGTGTGGCAGCGCCTAATGCGCCAGAAACTCGGCAATTTTGCACAGGCAATATAGGTAATCACATCATGCGATTAATTTGGTCGATCAAGGTCTGATTTATGACACTTGTAGTGGCACCAGTATCAATGATTGCTTCCACACTACCACCGTTAATGGTGACCATAATTGCACCGTGCACTATGTATTCATTGTCATGCTTATAGACATTAGCTTCTTCTAATAATTCGTCCCTGATGTCGGCACCGTCGTTGTAACGTAGTGCTTTCAGGTTGATTGTGGGGTTGCCTCAACTTATAGATCCGACCGTGCTCGGGAGGCCGTTCAGAACGGTCGGCTTTAATTTGGCTGTTGCTGCTGGCGGGACTGTTCTACTACTTCCCACACTCGCGCTGTGGTAGGACGGTTACTGTCAATGTGACTCTGACCGTTCGCGTCTGGAATTACGGGTACTGCTTGCATTACATTCGGCGTCTGGTTACCGAACCATAGAATTGGTTGCTGGTTTGATCAATGACTGCCGTTATAACTATTCGGATATTGGTTCTTGTTCCGATTACTTGTGTTTGGCTGATTCGGAGGACCGTTGTTGTTACCCCATTTATTGCCATTCGTCTTTTTCCACGGTGTCCTATTATCGAGGTGAGCGTCATGGTAATGATTTCCATCTCCGAATTTGCACTTATGGCTCGTGCCGTTTCCCGAGTTACCGTGGCGACAATTCCATTTACTGGCTACATAACCGGTATTTGCGTCATTCGAAGCATGGTTCGTGTTATGGTTGTAACCAGGCATATTCACTTTGTCGTCTTGACCTTTTCTTTGTTGGTTACGTTTACTCTGTTCATTACTGTCCGGATTATCAATACTGTGTTATTCGTGAATGTTTGATAAGACTTTGCGTCCTCTTTAATTAGATCTAAGAAGTCGATCACCGAAAGGAAATGCTCCAAATCTTCGTCTGGTACATTTATTAATTTTTCCCTAAGGTGAATCGGTAATTTTGTCTTCAATATTCATAGTACTTCTTTGTGCGAGATAGGCTCAGACGAATATCTCGTTTTCGCAATGTATCGTTCAAAATATTTGCGCAGGCTCCCCTTTTTTGGATTATGCAGTTCCGGGGTATAAACGTCTTTGCGCAAACGTTCTTGGATTCCTGCAGACCAATATTTTGTGAGGAAAGCTTTCTCGAATTCGGCAAGCGTATTGCATAGTTCAGCGGTTTCGCTAGCCCATAGGGCTGCGTCACCGGTGATGTGTGACATCACTAACTGAATTTTTTGATATACTGACCAGTATATGGGTAAGATATTCTTGAAAGCGAGTATAAATACAATTGGATGGACGGACTTCTTGTCCTCGGAAAATGTGTGAAAATGGCGGTGGTTGAGCAAACTTTGCTCAATCTTCGCTGAACTCACTATTATGTTCATCTTCGCGATTGCATTTTGTTGGGGACAAATCAGGTGTTTGGAATATTTTCTCATCCTCGAACGTCGTTTTTCATGTATTGTTGACGTTCGACGGTTGGATAGGAAAATTCATTTCCGTTCTGCCGTCCGTCGAAACAGCTTTCTCCAAATTACGGACGCGAGCGTTTATTTCCCGTGTCCACATAGGCATTTCTTCGTTTGCTTCTTTTTGTCCGTCCCGCGGGTTGTGCACGGCGTCTGAATTGCTTGTACTGCAGAACATATTTCTTCCCGTAAGCGCTGCACGGCGTTGTCGACGGCAACATTAATTTTTGTATGAGGTTCCGTCTCTTTAGTGGTTATCCAATTGGATATTCCAATATTTATTTGCCTTTTGTGAGATTCTAACTGTTCGTCTAAAATCTTTTGATTGTTTAGTTTCAGATTAGCAACGTCAGATGTTAATTCTACCACATCCGATTTTATTGCTGAATGTGAAGTTTTTAATTTTGTAATATCACTGTCCAGTTTATCGACTTGGTCCAAAATTGGGGCATAGGCTTGTTTCATTTCCATTAACTCGGACCTGATGCTGGTTAATTCGGTTTTTATTTCATCTCTAAATTCTTTATCCGTTTGTTCCCGTTCGCGATCACGTTATTGTCTCTCTTTTTCTCGCTGATCGCGCAAAGCTTCCCTCTCTTTTCCCCGCTGATCGCGTTCGCGATCGCGTAGTTCCTACTTTTTGAGGAAAGCGGTAAGCGGATCGAGCGCAATACTGTCTTCCGTCGTTCCGCTAAATTGATCCGTACCCTCTGCAGTTTTATTAATTGCAGTGGTCGGACGACCATTTTCGATGTTTTGCGCGATCTCCGAATTCGCGGCGAACATATTCAAGTCCGGGGTTTGATTTTCTAACTCATTTGTGGTAAAATCTGTGATTGATTCATTTATATTTACCGCATCATTTCCGAAATCTGATGATGAACCCATGATTTCAATTGGTAAATTTTCCTTATTACCGACTTTGACCATAATATGAAATTTTAAAAAATTGGCAAAAATTCGTCACACGAATGTTAACCTTTAACAGTAACATACATACATATATAACAGTATATAATATTAATACAATAAATAATTTCCTGACTACGATGCTCTTTCATCATTGAGCGGCCAAATCGGCCATTTTGTGTTCTCCTCTATCTTCACACGGAAAAACAATCTTACGACGATTTTTGCAAAGTTGGATTTTTCTTAACACACCCTTCCAAAATCACTGAACTAAACTACTACTAACTTCGATTTTACTTTTGTAGAGAATCAAAGTAAAATGCTATTGAACAAAACTACTGCCTTCACAGAGGAAAAAAAATTCATTTGAATGAGTTTTTACCTTACAGATGTATAATTTGCCGTAAAATGGATTGGTTGGCTTTTTCCAGGTCGTGGTACAGTATATCCGGTGGTTATATGAAACAGAAATACAAATTTTATATTAGAAAATTGAATTTAAATTTTTACATACACTTATTCTTACGTTTTGGCCACTCGTTTTGAGCGCCAAATATAATAATAATAATAAACCCCGTGGAGGCCCGGGAAAAGGATAGGCCTTCGGTATGTTCTGCTAGTCGTAAAAGGCGACGAAAAGAACAAACCACTAATAGGGCTAACCCCCCTTTTAGTGTGATTAGTTGGTTCAGGACAGAACTAATGAAGCCTCGGACAAGCACTGTCATAGTCGGGGGTGACGCTTGAACCCTATGCCTGTCCACAATGGTAACGATACCGCTAGCCACACGGAAAATGAATTAAATCCAAATAGAGGTGTTTTGCAGGATATGCTTCCTGCAACCACCCTAGAAGGAAAACAAAGACAGAGGATGAGATGGTCAGATGAAGTTAACCGACACCTCATGTTCTGTTATTACCAAGCAACAAACTTAGGAACCAACACAACTGGATACAGATCACAAGTATACACAAAATTTATTACCAGATACCCAGAATTAAAATTTTTAACAGAACAACGACTAGCTGACCAGATCCGTGTAACAATAAAAAATAACAGGATACCCCCGTCAGAATTAGAAAACATCAAACAACAAGTACAACAAATACTGGAACAAAATAATGTGCAATCAGAAGAAGAAGAAAATACAGTAATGGACTCAAACATCCCAGAGCAAACAAACAAAGAACAACATGCATCAGTTAAACAATCAGAGGAAAACGAAATCTTAAGACAGCCACCAGAACAAGCACAAATAGAATACGAAGTGACACACATGTTAGATATAGAAGAAAAATTTCAGCTGACATATATAGAATACAGAGACACAAATACAGACATTGGACCATTCTTGCATAGGCCACCAAATAACCCATAAGTCGAAACAACAATAACAACTATCAACACAATCATACATAACAAAATAAATGAAAATACAACTATCGAAGAGTTACAACTACTGGTTTATATAGGAGCACTCACTACACTAAATATACACACTAGGCAGAGATCAGAACAAACCAACACACAGAAGAAACCCACAAAACGCAGCCTCACGAGAAAATTCAGTTCAGCTCTAAATTAATTTCGTGGGTATCGCGTTGACAACGTAAGAAAAAATGTAGTTAAGCAAAATCTGTAACATTTTATAAATTGGGGATTGATAACCGTTACTATGAAATGAAAGCGGAAATGCCAAATTAAGCAACTATTATTTAACAAAGTAAGTTTTTTATACAGACATCTGACATCTCAAACACTAATCTCACAGTTTTGAACAAAATAAAGAATTGTGCCGTATTTCGGCGAAACACGTAGAAATTACAGTAATCTCAGCTCGATTCTGGTGCGAAAGAAAAATATTTATAGTAAAGTCATTTCGGTAATCGCAATTGCCGATAATAATGACACAACTAAACAAATTACTAACAGGAATACAATTTCAGTTAATTTGAAACAAAATGGAAGAATATAGGAGTCTGACTGCGTAAGACACTGTCAGAAAGGCGCGCGACTAAAGAGAGAGAAAGAAAAGACGAACGCGCATTCTTTTAGTGGACAAAATTCAGATGATAATGCTACGCCGTTCTCATTATCCTGGGCGTACATATCCGCTGACTTGCAACGCAGTTAATTGACACAAAGATTAAATGATATCTTTAACTTTTGATATTTCGATAGGAAAGGAAAATAGTACATTATTACGTCGCAGGCAGGACACACTATTACAACCACTGCTTTATTATCAGGATTTTTGGAGAAACGAGGTTAACTGCGCTGCTACATGTGTAACAGTAATATTACAGTTTGTTGAATTGTCAAAATCAGTGCTTGATTTCATCTATAAATGAGAAAAATTGTAACTGTCAGCTCCACTTGACACAGCGCACAGTGACAGGAAGTGGGCTTCCTGCCCGTAGTCATGGAACTTAGATGTTGGTTTCAAGCTTAAACATGGCAGAGATAGAGACATCTGTGGTCTGTGTTATATATGGTCTGGTTGTATCCATAGATTGTATCATATTCTTCAACTTGTAGTGGTTAATAAAAAAAATAAATGGAGAAGAGAGACCGTAAAAAAGGGAAAGAATGAAATGCAAATCGGACTTCGTATTACAGAAAAGCTATCGGACTTCGTTATTCGAAAAAGCTATTGTTGGGGTGGTCCTTGTGGCGTTTTTGAGCAAAAGTTAAACCAATTTCCACTACAAAAATTACTGAAAAGAAACAGAGAATAACAGAATATAACTGACAGGGGGAAGTGGCGTAGATGAGAGATCATCCTTTACCAGGTTAACTTATCTTCTTTCGGGCGGCGTCCAGGTCTTCAAAAATCTCCTTCATTTATGCGTGAAAAATCTGCTCCGAAATCTTGCAATAGTCCAGGAATCACTAATCTATACCAATTAAAATCATCTTGATACTGTATGCAATTTAATTCACTTTGCTACTTCCATCCTCCGAATTTCTTAACAACTTCCACAATGTCTACACATTACAATCAGATCAAGATTACCCATTAAGTTTTTACGTCAGCATCAGATCACGTCTGCCTTAAGCTTCGGCTATCAAGAGACAATTGAAACGGATAGAAAACAAAAAAAGAGTTACAATTTTAGTAGTTTCTCTGCCGTCGAGCGCTCATACCGCTGCAACGGGATATTTTTTTATCTGAGGGAACGAATGTAGCGCGGCGAAATTCAAAGTCCCGCTACATCGCCCCCTCGACTGTCGCGCTAAAACATTTAGCGTGGCAGGCTAGCAAACAATAGAATAGATATATCTAAATGTCTATTATACATATTTTCCCAGGAAACGCCACGTGCATACTTAGAGGATTATCTTTGTCAATACTTGGTTTCTAAATCTATATACTACATAAACTTGTTACAGTTTTGATCCTTTTTAGACAATTAATATATATATATGTCTACATAGTGTGTGTTTGAGCAAGCTGCTCACCAGCGCAGTTAATGTTGTGCGCTTCCAGCAATCGTTGGCTTCCAGCGTTGGTTTCCCAATGCATCTCTGGCAGTACGTAGTCTGTGCGCATGCGCAATAGCATCACTGAATTTCGCGTGCGGCAGTTTCAAAATCGCTGTGTTATGACAATCTTGCACAGTATTCACTTTCACATAGTGTTCATTACAAGTTGTTATTCCAGCATAAATGGCGTGTTAAGTCCGGTGACACCATAAGATTGAGCGTGTGCTTGATCTGAAGCAACGTCCATGTCTTCTGTTACGACACAACACTCCAGGTCCTTGTGCGTTTTCATGACTATTGTTCCCGGGGCATATATGATCGATGTAGTTTTTAGCCTCCACATCGCCTACGACAGGTGCTGAGTTTATTTTCTCCAGCATCTGAAGGCCGGCCAGGAACAACGGCGTCGATGTTCGCAAAGGTAGATGTATCATCACGTTGTTTACACTCGCCAACAAACGTTCAATTGCAGTGTGAAAATCCTCATTATCGTCGAAGTAAATTGCAGTTTATATCGATTTACAAACAGTTATTTGGTTTATGCACCATAAGTTCCACAAATAACACAAAATTCGTCGTTTATAACGTTCACAGTTTGCAACATTTTTTTGCCATATTAACATTTTAACGAAGTTCACGGTGTCCCAGCATGTTTACATAGTTAATTATGAAAGCTTACATTTCGTGGTCACATTTCAAAATATGTTGACAATATGCAAAGTTTTAACACATATACAAATACATATAAATTTACAAGAATGTGCATGTGAAATATTTACACTAAAAAATTATACTAAGTCCCAATGGCTTTCTTTTATTGGGGTATTAATATTTTTATTTATTATTATTATTATTTTTATTCAGGTTTGGGCGTGCCAAGGGATATCAGACTTAATACTTAATGCACGGGCTTTCCTTCATTTATTATTTATCTCTTTCTTTTGATTCCATATCTTGGCTGGCTAGTGGTTAACCAGGCTTGTAATGCCATTAATATTCATGTCTTTTTATTCATACTTGAAAGTTTACTGTCACACAATATATTCTTACATTCCATAAACAAACAATACCCAGCTGCAGGAGGTGGTAGGATAAAAAAAAAGATAGAATGGAAGAAACTATTCACTACCTGTAAACTATCAAATCCTACAGCTACTACATACAAAGAGAACATAATACGTTATAATGTTTGCATCACCTTTAAGGGGTGTGTGAAAGGGGGTGCTTACAATTTACCAAATCATGGGTAAATGTAAGTGTCCTTACGTCAAGTCTGTGTAGGGTAACATCATGACAGATTCTCTGTTTGTGTTGTGATTGTTCATATGACTTAGCGTATTATACCTTAACAAATTCTTGCATGAGTGAATCGCATATCTGCTCAGTACATCCTCAACATCTCCACTTCTTGTGTATACCGTCTATACAAATGGAAAATGTATCTCAGAGATTGTCTCTCTCATAATGTGTATTATATGATAACATATCAAATTTCCTCTCAAGAGTTCAACCATGAACTTTCTTCTACTTTAGTGAAGGTTAAACATCATGTATGTGGTATATATATATCATTTCCATCTATAAATCATAAATAAAGAACATATTATTATAATTGACAGTAAAATGTCTCTTTCTCACTGTCCGTTGCTCGACGTCGGCTGCACGGATGGTCACTGCTTCTTTGCACTTACCTTGCATAGCCTGAAAAGTCAAATGTCTTCAACGTAGATGTAATTTTGTCATCTGTTCGCTTAAGTGGAGGTGTTGTACGAATCGCAAAACGGCCTTAATAACTCTCCTATCTTTTGCTTCCTCAGGGTTTTCTGTCTTGTGTAAAAAAAAAATTTTTCTATACAAATGTATTCAGATGAGGGCTGTGTAAAGACTATATTTCAACTTAAGTTCCTTAAAATATCATTCTCCTGTCTGAACACAAACTATAAATGTTTTCTTTCACACAGTGGCTTAACAAAACTTAACAAAAGGTTACCAAGTTACACTTCTGCCATAAATTAAAGCTAATGTGTTTCCAAGCTACGTTCTTATCACACTTATCTCCACAGCTGTAATCATCATAATGTTCACTCTGCTTTTCTTACATTCGTTCATTTTCAAGGGCACAGAAAATAGATTCACATTTAGTGTCTTGTACTCACGTGTTCTAACTCATCACAAATGTTTTCTTTCAAACTGAAATTCTTATATAATCTTAAAGATGTAGACTGTTTACTCACTTCTCTATGTAGCACAATATTACCAAAACATTCTCACTCATTCCTTACTCACATATTCATCATAATATATATATCCTTATACATTAAACATATTCCTCATCAAACATTAATATATCACGTACATGGGGCCATTTGGCACTTCCATTCTCATAAAACTCCAATAATATTTTCCTCAAATAATCTGTCTCCATCAACTACGTCACAGTAACTTACCTTCTTATATTAACTTAAATATTAACTCATTCATACTGATCATTCATTCTTACGTCCTCATTCATTCTGCTACATACCTACATCATTACTGATCTCAATAGCTATTATCTCCTGTCATTATAGTGCCTTGAAATAACTAACTAGTTGTTGATTCGCCTTATAATTTACAATTAACAACCAATGTAACCTGCGTAGACTTCATTCCTATATGAATATCTTTTCTCATTCAGTAAGTGTACTCACCTGGGTTTACATTCTCTTCGTAATTATGTGTACAAGTGTAACTGCAGTATATAATTTCCATAAATTAACGTTTGTGTTCTTAGGCTGTATAACTTAATGTTCGTGTATTCAATACAAATATTTACGATCTCGTTTTCACAGCAGCTTGCTCATGTTCAAATTAGTTGTCATTATATTATGTTGTCTTAGTGCACAAAGGGTTTCAAATGTCTGTGGGGATGCAGCCCCCTCGGCTTGTGAGATACCGGGTATTCTAAGGAGTAACAACCTGGGTGAGGTATGCTTGCTATTCTGAAAGGACCTGAATATAATAGCTGCCATTTTCTGTTCAGTTGTTTTAATTTTGTAGACTTGGGATGTGAACGCTAAAGAACAAGGTCATCAACCTGATAGGTTTGTTAATTCCTGTTTTGCTGTCATTTTGTCGTCGTACCTGAGGAAACAAATCGTCTCAGCCGTTGCGCTCTTACAACACCTCACGACCGAAGCACGAGCGCTTAGCTCGGTCGTCGACTGTTTTCCGTCGTCCGCTGTGTTTGGCCGGGTTCGTTGACCAGCTCCACTATGTTTACATTCCGGCCGGTTGGCGCCCACGCGTCAGCTGATGGCGCGCCGCAATTGTTATTGCTACTTTGTGATGGGGAGTGCATAACTGTATTGGGAAACGGC
This sequence comes from Schistocerca americana, assembly GCF_021461395.2. Classification (NCBI taxonomy): domain Eukaryota; kingdom Metazoa; phylum Arthropoda; class Insecta; order Orthoptera; family Acrididae; genus Schistocerca; species Schistocerca americana. The sequence continues at coordinate 446,697,091 of NC_060120.1, forward strand.
GGCGGTTTCCGTGGAGGGTTATGATTTGTCATGCTTGAATTTTGTGTGTTCCACATATTCTGTCGGTGATTGTTGGGATTGCTGTTGTTTTGGTGGTAATTATGTCTGTTATATGGCATGTTCCTGTCAAAGTAGCCCGGGTTGTACCAGTTATTCTCACGTCTCCTATTGCGGTTGTTGTTGTACTGTCTGTGATTTTCATTTTGCATGTAGTTACCATTTTGATGTGGGTGATAAATATTGTTGTTATTATTATTATTCCACGAATTTCTTCGGTTGTTCCTACCGCCATACACGTTTCCATTTGAGTATGTCTCGCGCGCAGGCATCGTATTGTGTCGCGGCGCGGACGGATGGTTCCACCAACCACCGTCACTACGATTCCTTTGGGGTGGGTACTGATTTTGTTTACTAATATGAGTAAAATTTGAATGGCGTGAATCGCCTCTGTAAACTACGTCCATTTGATCTAAGAAGTTCAATAAAGTCTTAAAGTCATTTTCCGGTACTCCTATTAATCTGTCTCTGTATGGAAAGGGTAAGTGGCTCTTTAAAGTGTCAATTATCGCTGGCAAGTCGGCTGGTTTGGACCAGTACAGTGTCTTGTCTAAGTACCTCTCAAAGTATTGTCTTAATGTCTCTTTTTTAGGGTCATAGGTCTCGGGGTTGCACACTTCTCTCCTTAGACTCTGTTGCTCATTCTCGGACCAGAATTCGTCGAAGAAGGCTTGTTCGAACTGTTCAAACGTACGGCACCGCCGTTTCATAGCGGCACTCCACTTAGCTGCTCGTCCTCTCATGAGATTGGTGACGTATCTGATATTATCGACTTCTGACCAACTACGTGGAAAAACACCGTCAAATGATCTAATAAACACAATAGGGTGGACTTTGTGCTTGTCCTCACTGGAAAATGTCTGGAAATACCCATGTCTTACAAACGTGTCATCGCCCATGCCGGTTGGCATAACTGTATTGATGTGATTTAGGTCACTTGCTACTTTAGGTGTGGTACCGTAATATTGTTCGTTCGGTGGAAAAGAAAGCGGCACATTGTAATTTTGATTTGAAATAGGTGATTTCACAATAGGTGTTCTGTCTGTGTCATTAGCCACGGTTTTAGCTGTTTTGTCGTTTCCTGACGATGCGTTTGCACCTATCGCCAAACACGGCACAACATTGTCTCGTAATTTTGTCACTTCGTCTTGTATGTGTTTTATCTCGTCTTTGACATGTGTCTCTGTTTTTGAAAGTATGTCCTGTGTAATTGTTTCAAGTTTTTTGTCCAGGTAGTCGTCACACAATTTACATTCATGTACAATTCTTTCGGCCATGTTGGTGTCGTTGTTTAGTGACGCAAGGTCCGCTCGATCTTCTAGTTTTTCTATCTTTTCTTTGAGGTGGGTTTGTTCAAGAACTACCATTGTGAGCTGTTGGGTAATATTTCCCACTTCTTCAGTCAGCTTTACTTGGGTGGAGCTAGCTGAAGTGTGGGCCTGAGCTAACTCTTCCACACGAGTGTTCACTTCCTGCTGCACATTAACTATTTGAGTTAACTGATTCTCACGTCGGGTGATATTGTTTTTTGTTTCATGTGTGAATGTAACCAAAGTTTCTTCCTGTTTAGTGACTCGGTTGGACAAAGTCTCAAATCTCTGGCTGAGCTTTTGAGTGGTGTTATTTAATTCTGTCATCTGTTTTGTCGTTCGTTCAAAATTTTCGGTCATAGTACGGTTTAATACGTCAAATTTTTCGTCGCTTTTATCTAGCCTTTGTTTAAAGTCCTGACCAAGTGCGTCCAGTTTTGCGTCAATTTTCTGACTAACGTCTCGTTTCATGTCTGCAAATAACTCTAATAGTCGGTCCAGTTTGTCAGTTTCCTGTGTCCGATTTGTGTCACATTGCTGAATTTGTCTCATATTCGGTTCTGACATTGATGTTAACAATGGCGCTGAAGGTCTAGTCTCGCGTCCATTCCACATTTCGTCATTTAAAGTCGCCATCTGTGTATTATCACAAATGTTGCGAGTTTGAGGCAAAATCATTGCATTGATCTGTGGACTGGTCCATGGAGGGAAACGCGGACTTTCTTGTTGGTTGCACGATGAATCTAGTTCACTTAACTCATCTGCCGAAACTATCTCTACCTTACCGCGTTCCATTGTAATACGATTTATAATCATAAGTCAAAAAGGGAATAATATAAGCCTGACTAAGAAAGATTTGACTCAAATTTAGGTTGAAATATTTTCTCGTCAATGTAAATGATTGCTCTATTGCAAACAATGATTGAGAAAGCTGCAGCAGGGCGGACAAAATTTTTCGTAACAAATGACTGTTTGGCTGTCAAATTAACGATCTTCATATGCAACAACAATACTATAATTATCACAAACTACAATAGAGATAGATAATTTTGCCGGCCGAAGTGGCCGTGCGGTTAAAGGCGCTGCAGTCTGGAACCGCAAGACCGCTACGGTCGCAGGTTCGAATCCTGCCTCGGGCATGGATGTTTGTGATGTCCTTGGGTTAGTTAGGTTTAACTAGTTCTAAGTTCTAGGGGAGTAATGACCTCAGCAGTTGAGTCCCATAGTGCTCAGAGCCATTTGAACCATTAGATAATTTTGGAAAAATCTAGAAGAAAACTACAGGATGTGTGGAAAGGGAAAAAAGGATTCTGCAGTTGGCTATTGATTGCTTGAATGAAACATAATTGTGTGACTCACCATTAAATTTTCTGTCCTGCAGCGGCTGGTCAATCACTTCTGCGTAAATCGTATTCGTCAAAATATGGATTTTCTTAATACATCTCCATCGGATAATCACCAAAAGGTCTCAAAATAACAGTTTTGCATCAATATATGCCATGAAAAGAAAACAGATTGAATTAGTTACAAAAGTTCTTTACAATATTGTGGTATCATTTGCTTAGGTACAATAAAGTTGGTGTTTTAGTTACCCTTTAAAGTTCAGGATTTTTTGATATTCTCTGTTGGGAAAAAATACAAATTAAAGTTTCAAATTTGCTCAAAAACGACACATCCGAAAATTGCGTCCTGTCGCGGGAGCCAGTTGTAGTGGTTAATAAAAAAAATAAATGGAGAAGAGAGACCGTAAAAAAGGGAAAGAATGAAATGCAAATCGGACTTCGTATTACAGAAAAGCTATCGGACTTCGTTATTCGAAAAAGCTATTGTTGGGGTGGTCCTTGTGGCGTTTTTGAGCAAAAGTTAAACCAATTTCCACTACAAAAATTACTGAAAAGAAACAGAGAATAACAGAATATAACTGACAGGGGGAAGTGGCGTAGATGAGAGATCATCCTTTACCAGGTTAACTTATCTTCTTTCGGGCGGCGTCCAGGTCTTCAAAAATCTCCTTCATTTATGCGTGAAAAATCTGCTCCGAAATCTTGCAATAGTCCAGGAATCACTAATTTATACCAATTAAAATCATCTTGATACTGTATGCAATTTAATTCACTTTGCTACTTCCATCCTCCGAATTTCTTAACAACTTCCATAATGTCTACACATTACAATCAGATCAAGATTAGCCATTAAGTTTCTACGTCAGCATCAGATCACGTCTGCCTTAAGCTTCGGCTATCAAGAGACAATTGAAACGGATAGAAAACAAAAAAAGAGTTACAATTTTAGTAGTTTCTCTGCCGTCGAGCGCTCATACCGCTGCAACGGGATATTTTTTATCTGAGGGAACGAGTGTAGCGCGGCGAAATTCAAAGTCCCGCTACAAACTGGTCCAAAATTATTGTTCATATAACTCCAATACGCTCATACGATTTCATTTGGCGCCATATTGAAAGCTGTGCAACTACGTAGAATTTATGGCGTCCTGGGTGAATGGTAGCTAAACCACTACAGAAAGCCACAAGCAGTGGTACCACATTAGATGCGTTTGTGAACCTGGTTTTACGTTTACCTACGGTGGTACAGGATGTTCATGGCCCCCTTAACCGGTGATTTCCGGCCGGTTAGCAAGCTTAACTGGGGATAAGTTTTCAATATGATAGGAATAGTGACAGTTGCAGATAACGATGACAATACTTTGGCTGAAGTGTCCATGAGAATGAGGGCGGAAAAGAAAATGAGACGATGCCAATTCCGAATTTATGTCTAGATTGCGCTAATCGGAGGAAGCTGTGCATCTTTTCAATCTTGTAGACGAGAAACTGGAGCATATGTCGGACAGGTGAGACTATATCTCTGTTTTCTTAAATAAAGCTATTTATTTATAGTAACATGCATTTGATATCAGGGCTTCGTGAATTGCGTCTTGTTTTTTTTATGTAAATTAGGCATGTTAAAATGACGATTCGCGCAAAAATAGGCCTATTTATCTGGCGTGTGTTAAAATTGCTACACTAATGGAAAAGACATTTAGTTTTATTTAGCAGACAGTACCATAACAGACTCAACTAAATCGAAAAACCACACCAGTTACGTGTACTGTCTCTTTTAACAGATTTTTCTGTTATCTAAAACAGAAAATGTTTTATCTAAACACCAATTTTTCGTGCTGCAAACGTTTTGATAAAACAGCAGTGTCCCAATTTCACTCAGCAACACTATATCAATTGCAGAAAATATTGTTCCACTCTGTTTTTTATTAGGAATGCCCCTTTTTGTATACACCACAGCACTGTCAGAATAACTTTCTGCCTGTTGATGAAAAATATTGAGATCATAGGCCCATTAATGCTTCAGAGCAACAGAATTGCCTTCCATCTAGTTTTATTCACTGAAGCCTTTGAACTGTTTGTGCTTACTCATGCTAAGTTTACAGAACACAGCTGCTGTATTTTTCAGTTATCAGTATTATCCACATAAGCCCATCCATATTTATGATAATGAATAGCTATATATGTATGTTACAAGAGCAGAACAGGGATCTAGTTATTAAATCTACATAGTTGTAGCATGTAGGAGGAGTGTGTGCAATGCTATGTTTTTAATTTTCCTAAAATATTAAGCTATTTTCAGTGTCCTCCTTTATGTCAAATTGTAGGTAGTTGAAGGTAACTTAAATTGAAATATATTGTACTTTGTGAAGTACTATTTCTGAAATTGATGGCTTACTTTGATTGTTTAATGTAACAAAAAGCTTGATAGTACATGTTCTGAGTTCACTCAGCCACATCTGTAGCAGCAAATATTGTTCACTCTTATCTCCCACTGGGCTAACGACTTTCAATCTTTATAGTAAAATTAACATGAAAGTTTTTTTTAAGAAAGCTATAGCTGATAGCAGTTGTATTTCCGAGTTATTAGTATATCTAAAAACAAAGATGATGTGACTTACCAAACGAAAGTGCTGGCAGGTCGATAGACGCACATACAAACACAAACATACACACAAAATTCAAGCTCTCGCAACAAACGGTTGCTTCATCAGGAAAGAGGGAAGGAGAGGGAAAGACGAAAGGATGGGGGTTTTAAGGGAGAGGGTAAGGAGTCATTCCAATCCCGGGAGGAGAAAGACTTGCCTTAGGGGGCAAAAAGGACAGGTATGCACTGGCACACACACACACACATATCCATCTGCACATACACAGACACAAGCAGACATTTGTCTAGTATTATCCACAAACCACATCCATATTTATCATAAAGTAATTGTTATCTTTGTGTTATAAGAACATAGGTACTTGTCATTCAGCTAACAGAAATCTTTAGTTATTAAAACTATGTAACAGTGGAAAGAGTGGCTGGCAAGTTTCGCTTTTAAATTTCTCTTGAACTGTCTCATGACATTCATTTCTTTCTTTCAGAAATGGTTCCGTTTCACCGATGAACCAGACAGATATTTTGCCTCTGGTGATTACAATCTGTCAATCGGAGGCTTCATTGGTATTGGCATGGGGACAGCTAGCAGGATTATTAAGAAGATACGTATAACACTGAACAACATTCATAAGAGACAGTCCCATTATTTCAGTTCAGTGATGTAATTAAATGAAAATAAATTAAAACATGTATATGGATTAATATATTCCTATTCTGAAATCATTTGTTTCAATTTTTATTTTCTGATTTTGAGCTTTAAACTCTTTTTTAACCAATACAGTTCTTCCCCCATTCGCTGGTTCTTGTCAAGCTACTTTGAAGCAGTAGCATCTGCAACTGTAATTCTTTCACATTTGAGAACATGTTTTGCACTAACATTTTCATTGAATAAGACTGCAGCAGTTTTTGTGTTTTCTAGTACACTCTTGAACTCATTGACAGTATCTACCAACCTCCAAGTATCCTCAGCCAAATACTTTTGCAGTATGGAACATTTATGACTCTTGTTTGAGAGGCTATTTCTGCAGATAACAACTAAGTAAATATGAAATGACATACGTGAAAACACCCAGAGTGCTCTTCAGTGATTGCCAACTTAACCAAACATGAATGCTATTCCGATAATAACTAACTGGGAAATAATATGGCCCTGTACAATGCACACTCCAAGTTAACCTGTGGTTAGCCTATTCCTCGGTTAGCTCTCTCTGAATTTATCCTGAGATTGTACAACTGGGGCTGCGTTCACAGTGGCACTGAAAACGGTTGTCAAATTCCATCAGCAGAGCTTGCCTGATAACATTGGATGACAGCTTGGTCACAGTGCACCTGATCTCATTCGTCAGTTTCTTGTGGGGTTGAGCAGGTTAGGTTAGGTAAGGTAAGAACCTAGTCTACATGTGAAGTAGGTTAGATTTTAACCTCCATAGGTCAGATGGAAACTAGGACGCTTCTGTGCTTGGAGATGAGTGCTGCAGCATGGCGTTTGATGCCGAATGAGCTACACCTGTCTAAAAAAAAAACATTTCTAGTACTGTATGCTGTGTCTTCAGTTACTGGAATCGGCAGACAAGTTTTACGAAATGCCATTGTATTACGAAGATATGTAGTTTCAGTGATGCAGAGCACTAAGGATCTCTCCGAAACACGTTTTTCAGAGATTGGTTTATTATGCTGTAATGGCGACTTTGCTGTGTAAAGATTTTGCCAATGAGGTTGGCTAATTATGTGCTGAAAGTGGATGTTTCTATTATATAATGAATGGATAAAATTTGTGTATGAGTAAGCAAGTATTACAACCACTGACAAAGTTTGGTGGATGTCAGAATAGTCAATCAGGCGACTCACCTGTGTAGCAGCCGGTGTTGACAACCACCGTAGTTCAGTTTAGCATCTTGTGTGTTCCGTGTTAGACCTGTTAGATGAAGTGCTTGTTTAGTGTGCTGGTTCCGAACTGAGAACAAGACAATGAACGAGCAAAGAATCAGTTTAAAGTTTTGCTTTAGGCTTGGCAAGACACCGAAAGAAACGCATGCAATGCTGGTACATGTTTGTGGGGATCAAGCGCTGTCTGTGAAGAGTGTGAACGAGTGGTTTGCCCGTTTATAAGGAGGCGGGGAAAGTGTTTGTGACAATCCTTATAGTGGACGACCGGCGACCGCCGTCAGTGACGAAAATACTGAGAAAGTCGGGACATTAATCACAAACGACTGTTGATTAACTGAGTGCATGATAGCGGATGAACTGCAGAAGAATCATGAATCGGTGCGATAAAAACCTTACGCAGCAGTTAGGAAAGAGGAAGATATGTTGTCGTCCTGTGCCACATCACTTGACTGATGATCAGAAGGAGGCATGTTTAGAGGCTTCACAGCATTTTCTCAAAGCAGTGGATGTGACACCCAATGTCACTAAGGATGAAACCTGGCGTCTCCGTTGCGACCCTGACGTCTCCGGTGCGACCCTGAAACGAAACAGCCAAGCATGGAATGGCGTTCTCCGACATCACCTCATCAGGAAAAGGTCAGAGCTCCAAAATCGCGCATCAAAACTATGCTCGTCATCTTTTTCGATAGTCACGGCATCATCCACAAGGAATTTCTACCTGAGGGAATGACGCTGGGCGCTGCATGGTACATTGAAATTTTTACCTGTTTCATGCAACGTCTACACAGGGTACAACCCCAGTACGCACATCAAGGTTCTTGGTTTTTGTTCACAACAACGCTTCCCCGCACACAGCCAGTATCATCAAACAGTTCCTGGCAAAAAAGGAGGTGGTGCAACATAAACATCCAGCTTACTCGCCAGATCTCAATCCTCCAGACATCTTCCTATTCCCTCGACTCAAACTCGCTTTAAAAAGGAAAGAGATTTTATGATATTCCTGACACCCAACGAATACGTGACACGATTTTTGAATATCATTCCAAAGAAAGACTCTTTGTAAAGTTTCCAGGACACTGTAGACCTCAGCAGTGCGTAGTTATGGGGGGTGACTATTTCGAAGGACAGTAACTGTAGTTCATAGTTCATCTAGGTTAATGTTACAGGACTATTCACCGAACTTTGTCAGAGGTTGTATTTAATTGATGAAAAGTAGATTTTCTGTTTCACAGCAGCTCACATTATTCCAAAAATGGCATATGTTAATGCAACACTGGCAGTAGGTACATTCAGGTAATCGCATTCTAGTATTGGAAACTTCACTGATCTTTGAAAGCTTGTCCAGTATAGCTCTTAATAAAGAAAGTCAACATTATTACAGTGCCTTTTACGGCACTTGCACGAAGCATATCTCCAAAATTTAAATTAGAATAAATTAAAAATTTCATGTGTATGGGAAGAGGGTTAAAAGATGAGAGTGACTACGTTAGTTAAAGGTAAGAGTTTTGCAGTAATGAAGTTACTTAAAATGTTAAGGGATATTGAGACCCAGAAGTCGTATGTGTGTTACATTCAGCTATGCAGTCCAATGCTACAATACAGTGGCGAAATTGCGTCAGCAGAGTGCCAATTTCAGCAACACGAAGGAGAACGCAGTGTCAACAGGCACCTTACTGCAAAGCAGAAGACATGACAAGAAGCAGGTCACTGCACACCATGGTGTCGACATCGAGGGCGATAATGGGGTCAGTTATGACAGCCAGGCAACACCAGAATATTCCACCAACATAGTGGGGAAGAAGAAAAGCAGACATCAGTGGCAGAACGCCGTATTTAAGGACTGGCAGACAGCTTGTCAACATCCATCATGAGGTGTTGGAGTGACACAGAGCCTGTATCACTTAGTACCACCACCATTTCAGAGTCACCACTGCCATTGCAATCATCGTAATGGGCACTGTCGTAATGCAGGTCGTCACCTAGGAGGCGCCAAAATGATGCCTGCCACTGTGAATATTGTCAGAAGTCATCAGCAGGTAGCCGTCTGTCATGGTAGTCATCGCTTGGGGTGCTATGTGGTAATGCACTGTCGCCATCATCCTGGGAGCTTCTGCCACAAATGCCGTGACCGGGGCAAGAGCCATGGATCCTGACCTGCCGATGCCATACAGTCGCCGCTGGGGATGTCTACTGAGACAGGATATTAACCTTTCCCACTGCCATGCCCCCCTTCCCCCCCCCCCCTCCTTACCGCGACCAGCACAACATAGGCCCATGACACATGGTTCCAGCTGCCCTGCCGCAGTAAGTCCCTGCAAGGCCGGAGCGACACTATCAAGGCAGCAGATTGGAGTTACGCTAGTGCAGCTTCAGATGCAGCAGTGGGTGCACGTGTGGATGTCCGCTGGTTACCTCTGTCGCTGCCAAGATTGAAAGCAAACCTTGCCCAGAAGGTCCACAACAAATGTATTGTAATTAATCAATAAACGTTGTTATTCTGTCATCGGGAGCCATCTGTGGACACACCCTCACCATTATTTTCCTCATGCCTAGCAGAGAAACTAAATTTGAATCAGGTGACAGGCAGTGGAGTCCCATGCAGAGTTAAGAGTTTGCAGTATGGAGTATCTACAGCGACAGTGTATAACACAGCGAAGGAGGTAAGTGTCGATTTCAGTTATTTTGGTTTCAAGCCTGTTGCGTTGTCCCTTTTCTGTCTTTTGTCTGAATAATTTTTTGTATTCTTTGGGCGTATTTTTCTGTTGATTAAATTATAGTCATGGCAAAGGAACTTTCAGCCACTGAGGTTATCGAGCAACTTAAGGATCAAGTAGAGAAATTACAGATAGACGTAAATAAGCTCAAAGTGGCGGAGAGGGAGCAGTCAAATCCCAACCCATCCACCCTTGATGGCACTGCTGTGGCATTGCTTAACCCGTCTACAGGGAAATGGGGAAGATTTTTTATCTTTTTTTGACAGTATGGCTACAGCCACCAAGTTGGGGTGATGGAGTAAGGAGCATTTATTAAGTGCTGCTAGTTTGAAGTTAACGAGAGATGCTAGAGCACATGTTATGTGTAACGAGAATCTGAGGGAGGCTAAAGCGTTTGGGGATTTTCAGGAAGGGTTAAGAGATAGATTTCAGAAGAAGAACATTGCAAGATATTGCCGTGGGCAACTTTTAGGGTTTTTCGTAAGCAGGATGAATCTATTGAAAGTTTCAACGACCATATTTGGATACGACCATATTTGGATCCTATGAGCTTACGCATGATGATAGGGTTAACTTGGTAATTTTGTGGGAAGCAGAGCAAAAGGTTCTTGATGCATTTTTAAGGAGGTTACAACCAGCAATGTCAAGAAAGGTTTGTTTGGAATTTCTTAAGTATCTGAGTGAAGCAATGAATATTGCATTATCGTTAGAGGAAACTGAATCATTGGGTAGGTCACATGAACGTCGGACAATGTGGAGTATGTAAATCAATTGTTTTTGGTATGGGCAAAAGGGTCATGTACACAGAGATTACAGACAGCAATGTTGTAGGTATTGTAGGAAATTTGGTCATTTGAATCGACACTGCCATACCAGGAATCAGCAGCAACAGAAGTTTCAGTCACAGGGTAGATCTTTACGGGTAGCAGTTAAACTGCGAAGGTGGCAGGGTGTCCACCATGCCATGCTACCAGTAAGAGTTGGCGCATTTAAGAAAGCAATGGCAGACTTTTTTTCCGGCCAGTTATGTGGAGGATAAATTACGTAAAATGTTGTTGCATACCGGTTCTCAGGTATCGGTTGAAAGTAAGCAAGTATTTGGGGCAAACAGGTTAACTGCACTATTCTGGACGGTAAGTGGCGTAGGTGGAGGACGTGTAAATTCACTCGGTACTGGAGTATTGAAGTTGCGTGTGGGAGAGGTTAACTTCCAACTGGATGCAGAAATTCTTCCCCTGCTTAATGGATGAGTCTTGGTCTTGTTTTTCTGGTTGCACATTGCACTATAATTGACCTGGAATGGAATATGGTCAGATTGGATGGAACTTTGTTTCAGCTAAGCTCTGCAGCCAGAATACCTTCACTGTTGCAAGATCCGCTCCATGGCCAGGGCAAACCAATTCAACTGTGTACAAGGTCAATTCCCGGGATCGCATACCGAAAGGTATAGGAAAGATAGTCTGGATTGATGTTGGTACTGACCTCCCAGTGACTTGTTGTGTATCGTTGAACCTATGGCAGATAAAGTATTAGACGCAGTTAGTTGTTTTATGTGGCGCAAAGTGTCTTATATACTGAGGTAGATGGCAGGAGGGTAGTGCATGACAGTATTGCCGGCCACAGTGGCCGAGCGTTTCTAGGCGCTACAGTCCGGAGCCGAGCGACTGCTACGATCGCAGGTTCGAATCCTGCCACGGATATGGATGTGTGTCATGTCCTTAGGTTAGTTAGGTTTACGTAGTTCTAAGTTCTAGGGGACTGATGACCTCAGATGTTTAGTCCCATAGTGCTCAGAGCCATTTGAACCATTTGAACCTGACAGTATTGATAAGTTTGGCCCCAAAGAAGTAAAGTTGTCGCAGAGTATCCTGGTTGCGATTTTAGAAGTGGTAGATGAAGATGAACTAGACCATGATTTTGCAGCAAAGTACAAACTGCTGGGAGGATCTGTCAAATGGTCAACACCAAGGAGTAAAGTAGCACACATGGAAGCAGAGGACAGAGCATTAGTGGAAAAACTATTGAGTGAGTACGTCGAATTATTTAATCCATCGGATCCATTACTCTCAACACCATTTGCTCAGCATCAAATTCCTACTGGAAGTGAAACAGCCATCTACAAACAACCATAGCAAGTTCCAAGGCATTTACAGCCAATTATCAAAGCAATTTAGAGATGGTATCATAGAACCTAGTTGTAGTCCCTGGTCTGCTTCCATTGTAATAGTAAGCAAAAAATTAGCAGATGGTGCCAAGGCATATCGTTTCTGTTGTGACTACTGGTTCCTCAACCAGAAAACGGTGTCCCACACGTATCCTATGCCTAATACGACAGAGACGGTCGACATTGTGGGTCGATGTCAATACTTAATAACAATGGATTTGTGTACTGGTTACCACCAGTTGGAGGTAACTCCATAGGACCGACCGAAAACTGCATTCTCAACACCGACTCGGTGTTTCCAGTTTCGCTGCTTGCCTTCTAGGCTTGCAAATGTTCTGGCAACATTTCATCTTTTGTTGGATAATGTGTAAAGCAGATTAAAACCAAAACAGTGCTCAGTATACCTGCATGACATAATTGTGTATTCAAAGAATATTCCTGAACACCTGGCATGGTTGCACGAAGTTTTCTGTCGTCTGCACACCATACGGTTAACATTGAGTTTAGAAAAAAATCATTTTGTATTGCAAGAAGTTCAGTATTTGTGTCACATTATAGGGTAGGGTGGAATTCGTACCGATCCAAAGCTAGTTGAGGCTGTTCAAAATTTTCCAACACCCACCAAAGTAAAGGAATTGCAGTCTTATTTGGGGCTTGCAAATTTTTATCAGGGGTATGTTCCGAGATTTTCAGAAATAGCGAGAGCTCTCATGCAGTTGCCATGGAAAGGAGTGAAGTTTCATTAGGCACCTGAGTGTGGGGCGGCATTGCAGAAATTCAAAAGCTATGGTGACATCTAGTCCCATCTTGATCTGTCCGGAGTTTGAAAAACCGTTTATTCTTTCTTGTGATTCGAGCGATTTTGTGCTAGGAGTTATTTTGAGTCCTGAAGTAGATGGACAGGAGCACCCTACTGCGTATGCTTCACAGCAACTTAATAATGCTGAACGAAATTATTCCACTGTAGAGAAGAAATTGCTCACTGTGCGTTTTGGAATTCAGTACTTTTGTTGTTACCTATATGGTAGATGATTTAAAGTGGTGACCTATCACAAAGCGCTTAAGTGGTTTTTAGGGCTTAACTATTGACGAAAGTGGATGGAGAGCAGCACAAACTGCTGGCCCGGTCTGTCAGCGATTTTCTAAACGGCAGCAGCTTTGAGCGGAGAACGAAGTATTGCAGTATTGTATTACATGATGCAAAATGGGCCGCAGTTGGTAGCACCACATACCTGAAGTGATGGAAGTGTTGAGACAAGCACATGATTCGATTTTAGTGGGGCATTTGGATCGAAGAGCAAGGTAGAGAAGGGTAGCGCAGCATTATTGGTGGATGATGTGTAGGCAAGACGTGGACCGTTATGTGAAAGACTGTGTTCCAAGTGCTCAAAGAGCAGAGTTTAAGGGGCTCCGGAATGCCCCATACTTGCAATGTTAAAATAATGCTTATAAATTACATATTTCCTCACAAAGTATTTGAGGTAGGAAGTTGAACATTTTACAGATTATTTATTGGAATATGGGCTACAACTTAAGACAGGGATTTTACGAAATTTTAGTTCAGTTATTAAAGATGATTTTTTTTCAATTGTAATGAAAATTCACAACATTTTTTTGCAATTTTTTATTTATATATTCAAAAATATACAGTTTTTTGGAAAAAGGCTGTGTTAAATTATGCAGAAGGTACTGTGTAACATATACTGAAAGTTTGAAACAAATATGTTTGGAAGATCCTTAGAAAACATGTAATTAGTATGAGAAAATAAAAGTTTTGGGAATCGAGCGACAAAGATTGGATTAACTTTTTAGTGCATTCCAGGCCCATAGGATGGATTATCTTCATCCTCTGCAAACTCCTCCTCCAGCTTCATCTTGTTCCTCCTCCTGTTTACTCTTGCTTGTATTTCTAGACTCTTTACAGCCCTGTCTGCAGCCCGAAGGCATTCCTTGTCTAAAGCAAGCATCGCTCGTTGTTGTGTTCGTAGATTTTGCTACCATTTTCTTCAGTTGCAGTTACTCCAACACTGTTCCAAAAGGTGGTCATGTATGAACACTTATCACATTTCAGTTGTATTTCACTAGCAAATCCTACGCGCTTTATTATGGAGAGTTCCAGACCAACTTCACTACAATGAATACATCTTACACAGTTTGAAAAAATTCCTTTGAGAACTGACATATCAAATATTTCATTCACATCCGATTCGCCCATAAAACATTCATAGTTTTCACTCATTGAACCAAGCTTCTTCTGTGAAGTATTTTCTTTCCCACTTTGACTGCTATGGGCAGGTGTACTTGAGAGGTTAGGTTCACTCACTTGGTTATCGTCTTTATTGTTTACAGTAATAACACATACCTTTGGCTTTCCAACATTTCTCCTTTTCTTAAAAGCCTTCAGAGGATTTCTAATAACTTTACTTTTACTCATTATTATACTTCAACAAAACAGAGACTCAAGAAACAGAATTAATTACGAATATTTTAGATATAACGACAGAGTAAATAAACATGAAACAATCGACAATCACACCAGCGATATATATTGAACCATCACAGGTTAGCCACAACACATACTTTATCTCACATCACTAAAATGTACCTGATGAACACCGACGTTAATAATAACACCATTTGACTGCAGTTTAACAGCGCCACAGTGGGTCACGCCCATGTAGAACACATTTTTAAAAAAATTTAAAAATAGTTGTAGTCTTCGGAATTGAATAAATTATATATCTATTAAAAGGTAATAGTCTGCAGACTCAGAAAACGCAAAAAAGTAAAAATTGAACTTTTCATGATTTTGAGCCTTTCCGGAGCCCCTTAACCACCAGAAAATTGAACTACAGAGGTTACTGGAAGTTGATAAGTTCTTCCATATGGTAGGACTGGATATCCTAGGGCCCCTAGCCCTAACACAAACACCAGCAGGGAATCATTATGTATTAAACATTAGTGACCATTTTTCTCGGTACATTTCCATGATAGCTTTACCGGACCAGCAAGCCATGATGGTAACTCAGGCACTAGTCAGCCAGTGGATACTTTGGTTTGGGACATCTAAACCATAATCATGGATCAGGGCTCAAATTTTAGCTCAGAATTATTGCAGCAGCTATGCAGACTGTTGCACATTAAAAAATTACATACGAGCGCTCTGCATCCTCAAGCTAAGAACAAGTCCACAGGAAATTGCGAAAATGTTGAATTTTTGCATAAATTCCCAGCATCCTACTGGCCTACATCGTTGCTGCATACAACTCGAAAGTTCACCAGAGCACAGAGTTGTCCCTGTATGAAGTAATTTTTGGGCGCAAGGTGCCATTGCCCTTTGAGTTTTGCAAAGCCTCACCACAAGGAGACTTCTTGTCAGTGAAGTATTTCGCTAAGAGAGTGAAACTTATCTGGAGACAAGTACAAAAAATGAATATGAAGGCCTTAGAGAAACAAGAAGGGCAAATGATGCAAAAGCAGTGTTACCTAAGTACCATGTTGGTCAGTGGGTTATGCTAACGAATCCTCATGTGCCGAAGGGGAAAACAAAGAAATTCGTGTCACAGTATAATTACCTTTACCAGGTAATAGAGATGACGTCACCAGTTAACATTAAATTGCAGCTCCACACCCGCCCTTTGATAGTACACATAAGCCGAATTTGGCTGTTTAAGGGGGTATGGACAATCTGCCTCATGGGAGGAGAGAAACGTCGGATGAGGAAAAGAAAAAAAAAGCAAAGCGAAGGAAACAGGATTATATGGCGAATCATCAGCATATGCTAAGACCTAGAGTAGGGATGCGGGACTGACATTTGGATTTTCTTTCCACTTGCCACCTACGATTACGGAAAGCATAGCCATCCACATGGTCCATTTCTTAATTTATGTACCTGGCCTATCTTCCTCTGTTTTGTCCCTCGCACACCTTCCGTTTCTTCTCTGGATCAGATGATTGCCACCCAACATGAAAAGCTACAGAAGTAAGCAGCAGCAATTGGTAGTCATTGGTTCATCAACGTCAGCCACTTGTGTATTTCTTGTGGTGATCAGAGTAATGTATTTCCTGTTTAAGAGAAGAGTTGCCCAAATTCCACTGCTCCCAACCTTCAGCATATGGGTTCAAAACTGATCACGACAGCACGCCCCATGACAAGACAGTGTGTGCGTGAATAGTCATGATGGCAAAGACTAAGTGTGCTCAAGGCATCATGAGGAACAATTGTGTACAAGAAGAACTTAAGTGCAATTAATAGTGACAAGCCACAGTCCCAAATGAAGTGAACTGTGTAAATATGGTACAAGTCCAGTATTGGTAGAGGATTCATGTAAATAGAGTCAGGTGTAAATAGATGTAGAGGCAGAGTGTGAGGGCGCATTCTTTCTGTAGAAGGGGGAAGTGTAGAGGGTCGAAAGATGAGCGTGATTACCTTAGTTAAAGGTAGGAGTTCTGCAGTAATAAAGTTAGTTAACACTTTCGCTGCGGCTGACGCATATAAGCGTAAAAAAAAGCCATGAGCCACTGCGGCTGACGCTTATAAGCGTCCGCGCTCACTGTCGAGTTACTGTCTTGTTGCAGCGTCTAAGCTAGCGTCAAACCGTGTAAACTTTCGTTTTGTGTGGTCAGTTATCGACCGTATATTGTTCGTAATGGCGGCTAATGGACTGACACCTGGACCTTCCAATGTGAAAAGGAGCAGGAAAAGTGTTAAGTTGACACAGGAACAGTTACTTAGTGTACTAGACGACAGTGATTTTCTGTGTAGTGAGGACGAGACATACCAAGGAGACTGTCATTTCGAGGCTGCAGAAGAATTGCAGAGTGATGATAGCGTGGAAGCACGGCTTTCGAATCTGTTTTGTGACACTTCCGAATCTGACGATACGGATCATGACAACTGTGTGGAAATCGACCTGTCACACGGAGATAATCCAGGTGACTCCTGGCATAAAGAATCACATAATATGCAGTATCACCCATTTACGAAGGAAGAAGTTTTGCAAATTCATCCCGCTGGCAATTCTCCTAGGGATTTCTTCAGATTATTGGTAACAGACGAATTGTTGCAACTTGTAGTTGACGAAACGATCTATAACGCAGTCAACATATTACGGAGCGAAAATACAAAAGAGGGATCTGAGATCTGTAAATGGAAACTTCTAAGTATAGGCGAATTACTAGTTTTTCTGGTTGTTTCATTACATATGGGTAACGTTAAATATCCACGATTACAAGACTACTGGAAGAAAGAACCGCTGTTTGAGAATAGAGGAATAGCGATGAGTATAAGCCGAGACCGGTATTTGATCATATTACACTCTCTGCATTTTGCAAAAAATCCACTTCCGGGAAATCCGAAACCAGACGATCATTTATATAAGATACGACCTATTTTGGATTATTTTAACACGAGAATGACTCAAATGTATTACGTGGGGAGAGATTTATCAATTGATGAATCAATGATTCTTTGGAGGGGAGATTGTCATTTAGACAATACATAAAAAGCAAACGTAATAAATATGGCATTAACATGTACATGTTCAACAATCCAGACAGTTTCATAAATAAGTGCGCTGTGTACATGGGAAGTAGCGGAGATATGGGGGAAAAGGTCAAGCTGAAAAGGTCGTTTTGCATTTGATGGCAGAAAAGCTGCATGTTGGTCATCACATTTACTTGGACAGTTATAACATTTTTCATTTAGCTACAACTCTGTTGAACCTAAGAACACTTTCCACAGGTACTCTGAAATTAAATAGAAAATATACCCCCGAAGACGTTGTATCGGCAAAACATGGGAGAGGAGAGACAATTGCGTGGTATTCTAATCGAGTTATGATTGAAAAATGGAAGGACTGACGAGAGGTTTCCTGCATTTCCACAGAACACGTAAATGTTATGGAGCAAGTGATGAATGCGCGCCAGCAAATAGTCACGAAACCTTTCCCTATTATTAGGTGCAATGCATGTATGTCTGGGACTGATAAACAAGATCAGATGTTATCGTATTATTTATGTGAACGAAAGATTTTGTGTTAGCAAGGGACAACACCATGTTACGAGTGGAGGCCGAAATGCACGCGTTTTAGCTCACGCAAGCTGGCGTGAGGAGGGAAGAACTATACTGACGTGAGGTCTGGAACATGACAAGGATGGAGAATTCAGAAAGCGGACGTAATTAGTTCGATACTTAACTTTAATCCATTAATGATGAACGTCGCTCTTGACGGTACATGATTCACAATATTATCTGTTCGGAATACATTCTTGAAGATAGTAATTATAGTAACTGAATATGGCGCCCTGCTAGGTCGTAGCAAATGACGTAGCTGAAGGCTATGCTAAACTGTCGTCTCTGCAGATGAGAGGGTATGTAGACAGTGTACCATCGCTAGCAAAGCCGGCTGTACAACTGGGGTGAGTGCTAGGGAGTCTCTCTAGACTAGACCTGCCGTGTGGCGGCGTTCGGTCTGCTATCACTGATAGTGGCGACACGCGGGTCCGACGTATACTAACGGACCGCGGCCGGTTTAAAGGTTACCACCTAGCAAGTGTGGTGTCTGGCGGTGACACCACGAAAGACTTTCATGTCATTGACATGCCAGTTTTCAATTCTCTATATCTGTACAACAAATACTCAGGAAATAAAATGACGTTGTACGATTACAGAATGAACATTATAAAGGGCTTCCTTCTACCAATGGACGTTTCACGAAATGTGAGCAAGAAACATACTAACATACGTTGTGCAAAAGCGGGAAGCTACAGCAGGAAAGAAGCAAGTTATGAGGAAGCGTAAAAGAAGTGCGCGGAACAAGGCAAGCGCACTGATACACCATATGAGTGTACAACCCGCCCAGACAAACCTGGACACTGCTTGAACTGCTGTATAATTCCCGTAAGTAGTAAAAACGCGATAATATCGGGGAAATTCAGATTATCAAAGACAACTTCTTTTATTTCTTTTGGCTTGCACGATTTCTTTTTATGACTGGAAGGTTAGAACTTTTTTCACGAGTACTCATAAAATGAGGTTTTCTTTTGTGTTCACTCGACGTATTTCTTATTGCGTTGTAAAGCGTTCACTTCAGTTTTTTGCGAAAGGATTTGTTGTGCTGAATTTGTTTTAATAGCACCGCAATTGAAGTGATGGAGGACACGAGAGAAGCCTCCACGTAGGGTGTGTTTCGCCTACAAATTTCTACACATCCGGGCGTCCCCTGGGCGTCTATGATAAATGTAGACGGCTAATTCTCTCATACCAGGAGCAAACATGCTACTAAACTGGAGACCTCTATTAGAGTCAATCTTAAAAATGCGCATTTGAAGTAAATATAATTTCAAATGAATCCAGCTTCCTTTTTTTCCTTCTTAAGAATTTGCGTTTTGGAATCCAAATTTTTCCTGAATGCAATGGATTTGTTCCTTGTTTGAATTGTATTTTTTGTTACATTATCAACAAATCAGGAACATCTGAATGACCCCTACAGGTGTCAGACAGCAAACAGACTTTAAAACACGATCACAATACAGTCGAAGCTTATTTTAAGTAATGCATCTAAGGTGCCATCATTAAGTCAGTATAGAACACGATCCTACAGATCTTAGAAGGTCTTGACTTGAGCCTGTAGCTCAGGTGTGCTTAGGAGCGTCGGCTCCAAGCGGTTACCTGCCCCTCCAGTGTGTTACCGGCCCGCACTCGCACGTTGCCGGGCCGCACTGGACAGTTGCGCGCCTGCACCGATGCCGCAGCGAAAGTGTTAAAATGTGAAGAAATATTGGAAACTAGAATTCGTATGTGTCTTACATTCAGTTGCACAGCTCAGTGCTGCAATACCGTGGCGTAATTGGGTCGGCGGAGCGTCGGGTTCGCCAACATAAAGGAGAATGCTGTGTCGACAGCCAGCTCGTGGCACAGCAGAATATGTGAAAAGAAGCAGCTTGCAGCACACCTGGGTGTCGACATCGAGGGCGGTAATTGGGCCAGCTAAGACAGCCGAGCAACACCAGAATATTCCACCGACCTAGTGGGGAAGAAGAAAAGCAGACATCGACAGCAGAAAGCTTTAATTAAGGACTGGCAGCCAGCTTATCAACATCGTCCGTTGTAAGGTGTTGGAGTGATACAGAGGCTGTGTCACTCAGCACCGACACCAGTTTAGAGTTGTCACTGCCCTTGCAATCATCATAATAGTCACTGCTGTAATGCAGGTCATTGCCACAGTGATGCCGCCACCAACTATCGTCGGATCCTGTCAACAGGCAGCTGCTTGTCGTTGGAGTCATCACTTGGGGTGCTTTGTCGTAACACACTGTTGCTTTTGTCCTAGGACATTGCCACCAAAAATGCCGGGGATTCTGGCCCGCAGATGCCAGACAGCCGCCGCTGGGGGTGTCCACTGAGATAAGGCACTGACACGTCCTGCTGCCGTGCCCCCCAGCCGCCAGCACAACAGAGGCCAGAGCACAGCTGTCGAGGCAGCAGGTTTGAGTTACACCCGTTCAGCTTCGGACGCAGCAGCAGGCGCAGATATGAATGTCCACTGGTCACCTCTGTCACCACCGAGAAGCAAATCTAACCCAGAGCGCCCACAACCGATGTATTGCAGCTGATCAACAAATGTTGTCATTCTGCCATCAGAAGCCATCCGTGGACACACCCTCACCATCCTCTTCCTCACGCCTAGCAGAGAATCCACGTTTGAATCTGATGACGGGCAGTGGAGTCCCGTGTCTGCTAACACAGCCTGTTTACACTGCTATCAGATGGGGCCGTTAACACAAGAGTGAAAATATTAGTTCTTAAATTAGTATTTGGGGCACAGTAGATAACATCTAACATACTGCATGTAAACTTTGAAACTGAAACACAGTACAGGCCTAATCGTTGGAAAGATTTAATTGCCAGATGCCAAATACTGAAGTATCACTTCTAGTTTTACAGGAGCCAGAACTGCATCTTTAATGTATCAGACTATTATCACTTCTAGTTTTACAGGAGCCAGAACTCCATCTTTAATGTATCAGACTGATACATTGAAGATGCAGTTCTGGCTCCTGTAAAACTAGAAGGGACACTTCAATATTTGACACATCAAATCACACCTCTAGGCAAGCACTAAAAACCAGTTTTGCTGAATTTATTTGATGTTATGCATGAATGTGTTAGTTAAACTTCAATGAGTGTCATTCAGCATGACAAACAGAAAGTCTGGAATAAGATACTCTGAACACCTAAACCACTGTAAAGTGGAAAAACATACATGCACCACATTTGCAAACCACTTGATGGAACACAAGAACCAGCCTATTGGCATAAAAATGTCAGTAAGGTGTAACAATCATTTGTAGACAGCTAATGTCGACCTACCATAACCCAAAAAGATCCACTTTGAAACTTACATCATAAGATACACCATACTTGTCAGTTGAACAAACTATTTTTTGAGATTGTAATCTACACTTAAAATTTCCAATACAGGTTTTGCCTACCTGGTGTAAGCTGTCGGCAGCACACCGATCGGCAAAGATGTAGCGAGAAGATCGATAGTAGGCGCTGGATCAAAGGCTACTAGGAGACAGACCAAAGGCAGACTCACAAGCGACACGCTGCCAACATCTTCTCGATCGCAAGTATTTAGATTGCCGCCGCAAACTGGAGTGCTCAGTCCCAGTCAGGCAGCCTCAGTCACTAGCTGAGCTTCAGCCTCCGTCACTAGTTCAGTCACTGACGCAACAACTCACACTCCAGTTTTGCGTCTGTCATTCATCACATAGCGGGACTTGTACTTCACTAGCAGTGAGACTAACATGGATTTGTACAACAACACGTGGTCTCTCTTAAAGATAAGTAGCTTCCTGTTAATGTAAATGAAGAACCCTGTTAATAGATGTGTACAGTTGTGTTGTAGAAAAAGGATACCAACCCCAAACAATATCCTCTCCCTTGATTCCTGTGGTATAAGACTCGACAGTGGCACCAAGGAGTTACAATGGCGACAAAGATTCAACACTGTAGTTTCCAATAAACCTGCTATTTCAGCCCATAGATTCCGAGCTATATCCCGAATATGATATTTTCCATCCTCAGGATGCCAGAAACTACTCATTTGACTAAACTTATCAGTTTCCCAGTGTCCACATTTTTGTCATGTCGGCTATTAGGATGAAGAAAAGAAAGTAATTTGAATTTTACCGACTGTTGTCCAAAATCTGTATGTTCGGGTGATGAAATCGGCTACACTACGACAGCACACGTAGTGGTGTATTAATTTGAAAATATTGGCTGTCTTCGGATGATGTTGATCATTGGCAGAATCCACCAACAACAGTGACACTGTGACCACAGCTTAAGCCAGTGGCATAATAAGACCAATCAATGAAGATTAAAAAGGTTGAATTTTGGAAATGATTTGTGGAGCTGCTAATTTTTGTATAGTGGTAGGAGGGAGTGCCGTGAACAACATACTTGGAAATCACACCCAGTAAGAGATGGGTTTGGGAGTGAGGGTGTGTTTGGAGGTCACTTTTGTATGATTTTCTTGAGTCATTCAAAAACTACGGTCTCTAGCGAAAATGTATCCCAGTACAAAATTTATCATGTTTTACAGACTATAAGACACACTTTTTTCTTTGACAAATTGCCTTCAAAATTTAGGTGCATCTTATATACGAAATTATTATAAAAGCACCCAGTGTTTGATTTAAAATCCCCACCAGTCTTAAAAATGGTTACATATTAGATGTCATGGCAAACTTATCACTATCTGGCAACAATAGATTCAACTGGCAGCAGCAATGCACCAATGCAATGAACATGAGCTGGGAGATTCACAAGCTTGCTAACACTGTCTCTCTGCTGTCCAGCCATCACAAATCCAGAACACTGTCTTAGTCTATGAGGTGGCATTGCAGTCTACAGTACCAGTGAACCTGATCTCTGCCCAAACTCTTTGTCTTTAAATATGTCTGCTTGCGTCTGTATATGTGTGGATGGATATGTGTGTGTGTGCGAGTGTATACCCGTCCTTTTTTCCCCCAAGGTAAGTCTTTCCGCTCCCAGGATTGGAATGACTCCTTACCCTCTCCCTTAAAACCCACTTCCTTTCGTCTTTCCCTCTCCTTCCCTCTTTCCTGACAAAGCAACCGTTTGTTGCGAAAGCTAGAATTTTGTGTGTATGTTTGTGTTTGTTTGTGTGTCTATCGATCTGCCAGCGCTTTCGTTCGGTAAGTCACATCATCTTTGTTTTTAGATATATTTTTCCCACGTGGAATGTTTCCCTCTATTATATTGATATTAACTGAAAGTTTCATGGTGTGCTGATGGTACTAAACTTAATCCAATTATCATTTTCAAGAGCAAAACAATGCCAAAACCTTCTGTTCATGTACATGACAAGGGCTATGTGGATGAGGGTGGTATGAAATTATGGATTAACAAAGTGTGGGAGGGAAGAAAAGGTGCTTTAGAGAAGAAGAGTTCTCTTACTGTGCTAGATCAGTTTAGTAGTCATTTGAAAAATTCTGTGAAAAAGAAATTGAGACAGGGAAATACACAGCTTGTTATTATTCCATGAGGACTGACTCCACAGCTGTAACCTGTTGATGTCTTGATAAATAAACCATTTAAAGTGTATATGAGAGAGCGGTGGATGCCTTGATAAATAAATCATTTAAAGTGTGTATGAGACAGCGATGGTACAAGTGGAACAAGTGTGTCAGTGGATAAAACAGTTGTGGTCTAGAGTGAGAGAAGACACTATTGCTAAATCTTTCACCAAGTACAGCTTAAGTAATGCTCACAATGGCAGTGAAGCCCATTTTATACATGAAGAGGACAACAATGATGACAAAGGGGAAGGAGAAACAAAAGAAGAAGAAGAAGAAGAAGAAGAAGAAGAAGAAAATTCAGGTGATGATTTTCATGGATTTTAAAGCTCAGTTTGGTTTTATAAATTAAGGATTTTTTGTCTGGCTCTGAAATCAACTGGTAAAAATGTTATTTTTTTTCAAAAATTGCTTAAAAATTAAGGTGCTTCTTATAGACTGTAAAATACAATAACTACATATAATTTCCTACAGAAAGGTCCAGTTCATTTTTTCTGCAGGATGAAGTTTGCAAGCAGTGAGCGAGGATATATGAAAATATCACACATGGTTTATGGCAAGATATAACACTGTGGGTTGCATAAAATGACATTGGCAGAGGCAGATGAATCATCCTGTATGTATATTTTCTTCTTCGTGTTCTCTTTGCTTAATATTACTTTTTTCTTCAGTTTACTTCATTCATAATAGAGTAATGTTTTAGAGAAACAATTTTCTGATGCTTTAAATCAATGACCTCGATGAAAAGAAAAACTTCAATGTGTACAGCTGTTGACGACAATCACAATGATCCTGACAGTTCCTCACAAGTGTTATTATGCAGTTTGAAAATTTGAAAACAAGATTCCTAAAAACAGTAGTAATACTGGCACCAACAACAGCCATTAGAATTATCTTGTGAATTTAAAAGGCTTCCACTGCATTATATTGTGCAGGTCCTGACAAGATGCCTTGGAAAACATTTTCAGCATGGTCCAAGCAAATAATCCAGTACAAGATTCCCTCAGTTTTAAGGAAATTCTACAGCTTATTACTGTACCATGGAATTTCCTTCCCAGTCACCACAGCAATTATCAGACAAAAAATTCTGAATTCTTCATCGACTACCTAGAAAACAGTTGTACTTGTGATGAGCTGGAAAGCAACAATGGTGCAGTCATCCTTATAAGTGAAAAGTTCAGACATAAGTACTGTCGATGAGTTTTCACACGAGGACAACAGTTTGTACCTTATCTAACCAGGAGAACTGTAAAAGAAGGGGAGCAAAAATTCATGGTATGTGGTGAGTACTGTGACCACTTTCAGCAAGTGAACCGCCTGAATGAGAAAGAGTTTGTATGTCAACTGAATTCAAAAATTATATGGTCAGTGGCAGCTAAAAATGCATGCTGGAAGCAGCATTTAATATTATTCATATGGCAGAATAAGTTGTCTGTGTAAATGGAAAACAAGTTCTGGAATCAAAGTTGCCACTTCAAGTACCGGAGGGAGATACTTGTGAAGCAGCCAAGAAAGTGCCTCAAAGTATTCCATCTCATCACACTGGTACAGAGAAAATTGTACATATATTTTTGACAACAAGACTGTACATTCTTTTGATGAAATATAGCCACCAGACAGAGTGGACACCACTGTAGTAGTGAAAGTATAGGCATGAGAGATGTGGTAAGGTTATCTTCAGAGACTATCACCATGTTGATACTTTAAATCCTATATTTTTGGCTGATTATGTTAATTTGGTACTTATGTGCATGTAAAAAGAGTTATAATCTGCAATTACAAACAAAAACATCGAAGACTTCAATAAGTAAACAGAAGTATGCGTCTGTGTTTCAGTATGCTCTGCAATTCCCAAACAACTCCCTAAACCAACTGAATGGGCATCATACATAACGCTGTTATATCTGGAGAGTATGTTACTTATTACAGAAGTAAGCGCAAGGAAGTTTTAACCATATTATGAAGAAAATAAAATGCTACAGTTTCACTGACAATTTATGAAAGTTATCATTTTATTCACTTTACATTTCCAGTAGAAACAATGAAACAATTAAAAACTATAATCTACAGTTTACTTTACACACTAGACTATCATATGCGCATACAGCCAATCCACTTCTTCATAAATGAGTATTTAACATTTCTGTCCATAGCGATGACAAGTGCCTAGTTGGTGGTACTTCCTTTATTCAGGACTTTAACAAGACACTTTTATTGCATGAACTTTTACAAGTGTTCTTTCTGTGTAGATATCTGCATAAGATTCCAACTATTTAACTGCATCTCATTTCATCAGTACATCCTTTTCTTTTAACACTAGAACCGCTGATATTTGGACATACCTAGAACCATGGCTGAGTCACTAATGACCCGTGATGTTTTCCTTTATTTCCCCTATGTCAATGGGTTATTGTTACTGCCAATGAATCTATTGTTAGAAGCACTAGGAAATTTAGAATGAAATTAACAAAAATAAACAAGGTTTACAAAAATTATAATTTGATATTTTAAAACTTACATGTATTTGCTGAGTGTTTTTACTGGCTACCGTTACATAATGAACACGAATAATATTCTTTTGATGTACATTTGTTGTACACAGTTTTCTTGCAGATGTGACACTAAAAATGATTTGTTTCCTTCACAGTTAGACTATACAAGGCAACGTGTTTGCTTTTTTTTGTCTGTCAGGAATATCTTCAGGTCTGACAGGGACACTAGTCTTTCTAGTCGCTGTGTATTTCTCAGCAAGCTCCTCCCCCAGCTGCAGGATGAAATCCCTGCGTTTCAATTTTTTATCATTTAGAGAATTGAACAATACCCACGCATTTATCCCAGACAAATCCAGCAAGTTGTAAAATGTGTGAACAGGCCAACGTCTCGACGGTGCTTTGACAGAGTATTTGCGAGCCATTTGGTCGACCACGTCCACTCCATATTTAGAGCAGGCTTCTTTTTTATACCATCCTCAATCGTCACATTAGGATGCATAGTGCTCAGAATCAGGACATTCTTGTTGCTCTTACCCTGATAAACAGTCAGTGTGGTATCATCTTTTTTCAACAATACTGTGCTGTATAACTGTTCTCTTGCCTTCTTGATACAGACTGGTATTTCCCTGTGAGATCAATTTATTGTGCCCACAAGACTCGTAGAATTAGCTGTCAGTATCTCAGAGAGCGCTAAGGAAGTGAAAAAATTGTCACATGTGACAATTATTCCTTTGTTGAGGTAAGGTTGCATCAATTTTTTTACAACAAAGTCACCAAGACGCTCATCACTCCGCCTAGTGTCATCCTTTCCTAGATAAGGGATAGCATTCACAATATATTTTGAGTCTTTATCTATCGCCATCCAATACTTTTGCCTGTATTTGTCCGGTTTTGAGGCCATAAACTGAGTGAATCTGCA
The DNA here is from genome assembly GCF_021461395.2 of Schistocerca americana. Taxonomy (NCBI): domain Eukaryota; kingdom Metazoa; phylum Arthropoda; class Insecta; order Orthoptera; family Acrididae; genus Schistocerca; species Schistocerca americana. The sequence continues at coordinate 446,724,183 of NC_060120.1, forward strand.
ACAGCACTTTGAAGGAAAAAGCTGTTCGTCGATTGCTATATATCGACCCGGTATGTAGCTAGACTGTGCATTCGCAATGAACTCATTCCAGATTTCTGATACCAAAGCAAACTTGTCTTCTCTTAGTCATTCTGATCTTGTGGATCTAATGTCAAATCTGAGATGACGCACTATCTCTCTGAATCTGTCACGAGCCATTGTTGATTTCACAAAATTATTTCCCCACTTCACTGACCACAATGTGTATAGTTCTAAGCTCTTAGCTCCAATAGCACCACAGATGTACAATATAGCTATAAAAGCTTCCAGTTCTTCAATTTTTATAGTCCACTCATCTGAGCTCAGTACACGATGTGCTTCAGTTTCTGTACATTTTACAATATGTTTCAAAATTTTGTCCATTATCATTAGATGACATGCACTGTAACAGGTCTCATTCATGTTTCGTTTTGCATGCGGAGATGGTCCTATCCTATCTTTGAAAACATTCTGTTGTCCATATCTTCCAGCTGAACAGTCACCTATTACTCCAACTTTCCAGGTTGTTCCATCGGGTGCTACAATATCGCTACCTGAAGGAAACTGAAGTAGTCCAGAACCCTGGGCATTTTGTTGTCCACGCCGACCTTGAGGACGTCCACTTCCTCGAGTTGACAGTCTTTGTGGCAGCTGTTCCTGTGATAGTAGTTATACGTATTAGAACGCGATTTAATATTGAATATATTGTGTAATATTAGAACAAAAAAACACCTTCATAAATGTAATATATAACTTGTAAAAGTTCAACATGAAACAAAGTATAAACATAAGTGTTGCAATTGAAATTAGTGTCTATGCAACATATACATAAACAAAAATTATTATAAAACAAACACATAAACAAGCATACCTTTCCCACCAGCATTCAGTAGAACCTTCTCAGGAGTAACATCGTCTTCTGATGAAGAATCCAAAACTATTGGCAATGGAAATTCTTCCTCAGATAAAGACTCCAGCGGTTCGCTCTCAGATTCATTATCTAAAATCTCATTTAGAGCATTTATAATGTCCTCTTCTGTGCTTAGAAATTTGGACATAATATATTTGTAAGTTACAAGCACTATCTACACAGACAGAGTACACTACTAAACCCATTCTCGTGGTACAAAACTCTGGGTGCGCAATATCTGCATACAAGGTCAGACTTGTTTGAACCTCTCTCCCTGCTGAAAACTGGAACATCAGCCGGAAGTGAAGTAAAAACGAGTTTTGCGATTGTTGACCAAACACACACTAACAATAGGCATGAAGCTACATGAAAAATGGGATTGTTATAGCGACTGCGCCGGCGGGTCAGAAATGACCCTTCCGCAGTTCTAGGTGAATCTTCATATTTCTCTTTTATGTTTTCATCATAAAATGTGAAATGAAGTATAATCACTAATTACCTTATTTCATAAAAAGTCACAGAAATGTAACACTCTAGGCAATAATACAAGAGTGACAAACAAAAGAATTATCAAGTGGGTCACAAGTGACCCAGCAGCAGTTCTAGTGTTAATACGCCAATAGGTTCTTTTTGGTGATTTTCATTGTCAACTTCTCTGAGGGCTCTGTCTTTCACTACAGTTTTTACCCTCTACAGCTCCCTCAAGTACCATATAAACTGTTCTCTGATATCTTAACACAAGTCGTACCATCCTGTCTTCTTCTTGTAAATGTTTTCTACATGTTCCTTCCGCTGCTGATTCCCCAGAGAACCTTATGATTAACCACCTCCACAACCTAATTATAAAAATGAGTTCCAAGATTTACTCAAAAGCTTTCACATACTACTACCTCTCCCTCCACTTTCTTTCTCCCTTTCCAAAAGCTTGGTTCAGTGTCCTCCTAAAATTTCCACCCTACATCATTTCCACAATTCTCTTCTTCAAATAATACTCTTAACCTGTCTTGTATCTGTAATACAGTCCAGAAAGTTATGTCCTTTGGTCATATGGATGTTATAAATTTTCTATACCTTAAAATACAGTAATTATATATATAATAACATGTTTAATAATTTAAAAATGTGTATCCTTAATATTTTTTAGGCAAACTATGCTTGTACATAATATGCATCCTCGCAACTGAAGAATAGCACTGTCAATCAAGGAAATTAAATCGGATTTTTATGGTCATGTGTTCCATAACAACACCTTTTACGTCAGCTAGTGGAATTTGTGTTCAATTTAGTCACTACTTTTCACTATATAGTAATTGGTCTATTCCAACTGAAAAATTATTTTACAGAAGTTTTTTCTCTTTTTTGAACAGGCTACTTGAAAATGGCTGAAATCCAAAACTATATATTTCACAGTTACAGTCAGCCTGGGGCAAAATTTTGGTGGTCGAAACACTGAATACAGGAGAATCAATAAATGCTTCCAAAGAGTAATCATGCAAAAGAAATAATATATCTATTTATAATGGACTTACTCAGACAATGTATGCTCTGCTTTTTCCCTTTTTTCTATGCCTTTTTAGTAAATATGTCACGATTTAGAATATGCAGCCATATCCGTATGTTGACACAGCCACATAGCCACCTTCACACATCTTCAATGTCAAATTTCAGTAGAGCCAAAGTACTTCTTTTTTAAGATTTCCATGTGTATTCAATCCATCCACATAAATTAGATTGTGGTAACCATTCATTGAAAATAAGAAAACTCTGGTGTCCAAATTCTTGTTGCATGTCTAAAATCAACTTCTTAAAGCTTAATTTTATGTGATACATGTTTCACTTATAGTTATTTTGCATACTTCAGGTGTAAAATGAATACTAAAATATCTGCAATGTGGAATGCACATTATTTTTTGTGCAGTACTTTGTACCTTTAACAAACTCCAATGCAAAATATCTGAGTGTCCGAATATTATGTACACTAAGTGTATGTAAAGACATAACACAGGTAAAGTAGGCAGAAAACTAAGGAAGTAATTGCATACGGCTACTACAAAGAAACAAATCAGATAGATACTGTAATACATGTGGTGACACAATCAAATGATTTTATGCCAAATTTTCATATAAAATTACCCTGTCGCTCTCTGAAAATGAGTGACACACTGTCTTTAAATGTCTCTTCTTAGCTTGGTGCACTAAATGTTCCACTTATTCATTTATGAAATTGGGTTCAATTGGAACTACCTCTTCGAAACAGGCAAATTGCTACAGAAGAAAATTGTACACAGCTATTGAACCAGAGGGAAAATCAAATATACACCAAACACATTCAAGAACAGTAGCCTATCACAGGAACATAATTAACATGTTGTCTGCTGTGTTGCCCATCACAACAGGTGGCTCCTCTGTGCTGCCAGCAGCCTCATATGGCAGTAAATGTAAAACATTGGTGGCATAATCCACTATAGGATACCCGAGGAAACAACAATTTCTGTGTGCCCAATATTTAAAATGAAACTACAGGTATTTCCAATAAAGCACTGTTTCTATCCTGTAAAAGAATTTCTGAATATGTAAATAATTTTACTTAAAAATTTAACTGTACGAATAGTTATTAAATTCTTAATTTGTCCAGTATTTTGCTGATACTAGTTACTATGATAACTTTATTTTGGCTTGTCCTTATACAGTTAGTGATAAATTTAGGTTATGAGAATATGTACTTCTTATCTTCACTTCTTTTGCCGATATTAAATATAAGTGAACCTCATTTTTACCTGTCCAATAGCAATTGCACGATTTATGATATATGATGAAACTGGATCAACAAAAAATCGATCAATCAGTTAATCATTACCCGTATGTGCACTAGCAATCTGCAAAGGACTACTTGCTGATGCCTGACTGTCTTGACATATTCCCTGAATTGTCAAATGGTAAATTATACACATTTCATTTTGGCTGTCAAACTAATACAGGGTGGTCCATTGATCATGACCGGGCCAAATATCTCACGAAATAAGCGTCAAACTAAAAAACAACAAAGAATGAAACTTGTCTAGCTTGAAGGTGGAAACCAGCTGACACTATGGTCGGCCCACTAGACGGTGCTGCCATAGGTCAAACGGATATCAACTGCGTTTTTTAAAATAGGAATTCCCATTTTGTATTACATATTCATGTAGTACGTAAAGAAATATGAATGTTTTAGTTGGGCCACTTTTTTCGCATTGTGATAGATGGCGCTGTAATAGTCACAAACATATGTCTCGCAATTTTAGACGAACAGTTGGTAACAAGTAGGTTTTTTAAATTAAAATACAGAACATAGGTACGTTTCAACACCTTATTTCGACTGTTCCAATGTGATACATGTTCTTTTGTGAACTTATCATTTCTGAGAACTCATGCTGTTACAGCGTGATTACCTGTAAATACCACATTAATGCAATAAATGCTGAAAATGATGTCCGTCAACCTCAATTCATTTGGCAATACGTGTAATGACATTCCTCTCAACAGTGAGTAGTTCACCTTCCGTAATGTTCGCACATGCACTGACAATGGGCTGACGCACGTTGTCAGGCGTTGTTGGTGGATCACGATAGCAAATATCCTCCAACTTTCCCCACAGAAAGATATCTGGGGACGTCAGATCCGGTGAACCTGCAGGCCATGGTATGGTGCATCGACGACCAATCCACCTGCCATGAAATATTCTACTCAATACTGCTTCAACCGCACGCGAGCTAAGTGCCGGACATCCATCATGTTGGAAGTACATCGCCGTTCTGTCATGCAGTGAAACATCTTGTAGTAACATCGGTAGAACATTATGGAGGAAATCAGCATACATTGCACCATTTAGATTGCTATCAATAAAATGGGGGCCAAAGATCCTTCCTCCCATAATGCCGCACCATACATTACCCTGCCAAGGTCGCTGATGTTCCACTTGTCGCAGCTATCATGGATTTTCCATTGCCCAATAGTGCATATTATGCCGGTTTTACATTACCACTGTTGGTGAATGACGCTTCATCGCTAAATAGAACCCGTGCAAAAAATCTGTCATCGTCCCGTACTTTTCTTGTGCCCAGTGGCAGAACTGTACACAACGTTCAAAGTCGTCGCCTGGTGCATAGAAATATGGTACGGGTGCAATCGATGTTGATGTAGCATTCTCAACACCGACGTTTTTCAGATTCCCGATTCTCGCGCAATTTGTCTGCTACTGATATGCGGATTAGCAGCGACAGCAGCTAAAACACCTACTTGGGCATCATCATTTGTTGCAGGTCGTGGTTGACGTTTCACATGTGGCTGAACACTTCCTGCCGGCCGATGTGGCCATGCGGTTCTAGGCGCTTCAGTCTGGAACCGCGTGACCGCTACGGTCACAGGTTCGAATCCTGCCTCGGGCATGGATGTGTGTGATGTCCTTAGGTTAGTTAGGTTTAATCAGTTCTAAGTTCTAGGCGACTGATGACCTCAGAAGTTAAGTCGCATAGTGCTCAGAGCCATTTGAACCATTTTTTTAACACTTCCTGTTTCCTTAAATAACGTAACTATCCTGCGAACGGTCTGGACACTTTGATGTCGTCCAGGATACTGAGCAGCATACATATCACACGCCCATTGGGCATTTTGATCACAATAGCCATACATCAACACGATATCGATCTTTTCCGCAATTGGGTAATGGTCCATTTTAACACGGTTAATGTGTCACGAAGCAAATATCGTCCGTACTGGGGGAATGTTACGTGATATCACATACTTATACGTTTGTGACTATTACAGCGCCATCTATCAAAAAGCGAAAAAAGTGTTCCAACTAAAACATTCATACTTCTTTACGCACTACACGAATATGTAATAAAAAATAGGGGTTCCTATTTTAAAAAACGCAGTTGATATCCGTTTGACCAATGGCAGCATCATCTAGCGGGCCAATCATAGCGCCATATGGTTTCCCCCTTCAAGCTAGATGAGTTTGGTTCTTTGTAGTTTTTTCGTCTGATGCTTATTTCGTCAGATATTTGGCCCGATCACTATCAATGGACCACCCTGTATATCTGGAACAGATACCACATTATGCTTTATTTTCTGTGACATTCTGTTGAGAATCTCACATACTCCCCTGTTCTGCTCCAGTCCAGAATCCCTGAACCATTACACCAACAACCTGACAACAGCTTTCGCATCCCGCAACTACCCTCCCGACCTGGTACAGAAGCAAATAACCAGAGCCACTTCCTCATCCTCTCAAACCCAGAACCTCCCACAGAAGAACCACAAAAGTGCCCCACTTGTGACAGGATACTTTCCAGGACTGGATCAGACTCTGAATGTGGCTCTCCAGCAGGGATACGACTTCCTCAAATCCTGCCCTGAAATGAGATCCATCCTTCATGAAATCCTCCCCACCCCACCAAGAGTGTCTTTCCGCCGTCCACCTAACCTTCGTAACCTCTTAGTTCATCCCTACGAAATTCCCAAACCACCTTCCCTACCCTCTGGCTCCTACCCTTGTAACCGCCCCCAGTGTAAAACCTGTCCCATGCACCCTCCCACCACCACCTACTCCAGTCCTGTAACCCGGAAGGTGTACACGATCAAAGGCAGAGCCACATGTGAAAGCACCCACGTGATTTACCAACTGACCTGTCTACACTGTGACGCATTCTATGTGGTAATGACCAGCAACAAACTGTCCATTCGCATGAATGGACACAGGCAGACAGTGTTTGTTGGTAATGAGGATCACCCTGTGGCCTTGGTGCACGGCCAGCACATCTTGGCACAGTGTTACACCGTCTGGGTTATCTGGATACTTCCCACTAACACCAACCTATCCGAACTCCGGAGATGGGAACTTGCTCTTCAATATATCCTCTCTTCCCGTTATCCACCAGGCCTCAATCTCTGCTAATTTCAAGTTGCCGCCACTCATACCTCACCTGTCATTCAACAACATCTTTGCCTCTGCACTTCCACCTCGACTGACATCTCTGCCCAAACTCTTTGCCTTTGAATATGTCTGCTTGTGTCTGTATATGTGTGGATGGATTTGTGTGTGTGTGTGTGTGTGTGTGTGTGTGTGTGAGTGTATACCCATCCTTTTTTTCCCCCTAAGGTAAGTCTTTCTGCTCCGGGATTGGAATGACTCCTTACCCTCTCCCTTAAAACCCACATCCTTTCATCTTTCCCTCTCCTTCCCTCTTTCCTGACGAAGCAACCGTTGGTTGCGAAAGCTAGAATTTTGTGTGTACGTTTGTGTTTGTTTGTGTGTCTATTGACGTGCCAGCGCTTTCGTTTAGTAAGTCACATCATCTTTGTTTTTAGATATATTTTTCCCACGTGGAATGTTTCCCTCTATTATATACTATTTGGAATGCATCATTTCCTTCTAGTATACTAATTTTCTGCACAAACAGACCTCAATTATGTTGCACTAGCAAAATACAGAATATCTGGTTTCTATCTGCAGGTGACCCATGTGAAAGAGGTAAAATGTAATGTGTACAATAGGCAAATATGATGTGGGTAATATAGTTTTTGTTGGCAGAAAACTGATACATAACTGCAACAAAAAACAGTGCATACAGTTTCGGATAAAGAACAGTATGATAGTAGCGAAATTTCATTGTCACAAAATGATCAAATAATCAGTTAAGTGAAATAATTGAAGTTCTTAGGACTGATAGATGAAAAGTACTGAAGTATCACATTCCAGATCTTGTGCAGAACTAAATTATGCTGTCTTAAGTATAAGAAAATCCTCACTGTCTCCAACGGTAAAAGGCAAGAGATTATTAACTTTTCATAGTGTCAGTCAGTATAACGAGTTGACAAAAATCATGGGATAGCAATATGGACATACATAGATGGCATTAGTATTGCATACACAAAGCACAACAGGGCAGTGTGTTGGCAGAGCTGTCATTTGTACTCAGCTGGTTCTTGTGAAAAGATTTCTGAAGTAATTACGGCTGCACATCAGGAATTAACAGACTTTGAATGCGGAATGGTACATGAAGCTAGACACACAGGATTTCCCATTTCGGAAATCATTAGGGAATTCAATATTCTGAGATCACAGTGTCAAGAGTGTGCCAATAATACCAAATTTCAGGCATTACCTCTCACCACGGACAATGCAGTGGGCGACAGCCTTCACTTAACAATCGAGACTAGCAGAGTTTGCATAGCACTGTCAGTGCTAAGAGATGAGAAATGCTGCATACAATAACTGCAGAGATCAATATGGGATGTACGACAAATGTATCCATTAGGACAGTGCGGCGAATTGTGGTGACCACTAATAGTGCCTTTGCTAACTGCAGAACATTGTCTGCAATGCCTCTCCTGGGCTCGTGACCATATCGGTTGGATGATAGACAACTTGAAAACAGTAGCCTGGTCAGATGAGACATGATTTCGGTTGGTAAGAGCTGATGGCAGGATTCGAGTATGGCACAGACCCCACAAAGCTGTGGACCCCAGCTGTCAACGAGGCACTATGCAAGCTGGTCGTGGCTCCATAATGGAGTGGCCTGTGTTTACATAGTCTGGACTGGGTCTTCTGGTCTGTTCAACTACCCGGAGACCATTTGCAGCCATTCATGGGCTTCATGTTCCCAATTTGGAATTGGATTTTTATGGATGACAATGTGCCATATCACTGTGCCACAACTGTTCGCAACTGGTTTTAAGAAAATTTTGCACAGTTAAAGAGAATGATCTGGCCGCCCAGATCATCTGACAAGAATCCCATCAAACATTTATGGGACATAATCGAGAGGTCAGTTAGTGCACAAAATCCTGCACCAGCAACACTTTCGCAATTATGGATGGTTACAGAAGTAGCATGGTTTAGTATTTCTGCAGGAGACTACCAACAACTTGTTGAGTCCATGGCGTGCTGAGTTGCTGTACTATGCTTGGCAAAAGGAAGTCCAACACAATATTACGAGAGATCCTATGACTTTTACCACCTAGGTGTAATATAATACAGTAGCTTATTCTGGGGCAGTTCTGTACATTCACAAAGAATTTTCCTACCCCAGAAAAATGTAATCAGGATGATCTGCAGTGTCTATGAATTGTGGTGCAAGCAACTGTTTAAGTGCCTCAAAATTTTAAATCTGCCATGCCTGTAATATATCCCCCCCCCCCCCCCCCCCCCAGATTTGTGGTTAATAATATAGAATTGTTTAAAAGGAACAATAAATAGAAAAAGATTTTCATTTGGATAATGCTTCTTAACCACAGTACAGAAAGGTATCCACTACTCTGCAGGTTCCATTTCCAATGGGGATCCGGCATTAATGAAAATTGGCATACCTCAGTGTGGGTGGCGGACTGTGCCGAGGCCTCGAGCATCAAGGCGAAGGCTGCATGGGGGACACAGGCTCCTGCCAAATCCCAATCACTTTGTTAATAGATTCAGTGTGCTATCTGATGCGGGGGTGGGGTGGGGTGGGGTGGGGGTGGGGGTGGGGGGCTGAGCTGGATTAGAATGCACCTTCTGCCAGGATAGTGGCTGCTCCTTCTGCATGGTCCGGATAGGCACGTGGAGATAGGGGATTGTTAGTTTTTGGGAGCTCCAATGTTAGGCAGGTCATGGAGTCCCTCAGGAGCATAGTGGCTAGGGCAGGGAAGAAGTCCAACATTCACTCGGTGTAGTTTCTGAGGGGCCTTGTCTGGGATGTGGAAGAGGCTCTTCTGGCTGCTATCGAGTGTGTGGGGTGCAGCCAGCTGCAGATTGTTGCACATGTCGGCACGAACGATGGCAGTTGTTGGGGTTCCGAGGAAATGCTTGGGTCCTTTCGACGGCTGGCTAAATTGGTGAAGGCGGCCTCCATCTCTTGAGGAGTAGAAGCCAAGCTGATGATCTGCAGCATCGTACCCAGGGTAGACCAGGGTCCTCTGGTTTGCAGTCGAGTGTAGAATCTAAACCAGAGGCTACGTCGACTCTGTGACGAAAATGGTTGTAGATTCCTCGACCTACGCTATGGGGTGGAAGGTTGTAGGATGCCCCTTGATAGATCAGGGGTGCACGACACACAGGAAGCAGCTACATGGGTAGCACAGTACTTGTGGTGTGCACATGAGTTTTTTTTTTAGATTAGGTTCCTCCCCATGAGAAACAAACCATTGGCCTGAAAAATTACCAGTTCGTGACACTGATGTGGGTGTGCCAACTGTAAAAATTGTTAGTTCACCTAAACAGGTCATTCCTAAGGATTTGAATATGCTAAATCTCAAGTTAGTAAATTGTCAAAGTGTCTGTAGCAAGATCCCCGAGTTACTCTCCAAAATAAACAGTAGTAATGCCAATATTGTATTAGGTACCAAAAGCTGGTTGAAACCAGACATAAATAGCAGTGAAATTTTGAACTCAGATTGGACAATGTTTAGGAAGGACAGGACTGATGCTATGGGAGGTAGTGTGTCCATTGCAGTTAAAAGCTGTTTAAACACAGTTGAGATCGATACTGGGTCAGACTGTGAAATCGTCTGGATAAAGTTGTCAATCAGACAAGGAGTGACCATTGTATTAAGATGTTTTCATAGACAACCAGCATCTGCAACAAATGCCGCTGAACATTTCAGGGAAAGTCTTGAGTACATAGGAAATAAATATCCAAATTATCCATTAGTTATACGTGGAGACTTTAATCTGGTGTCCATTGACTGGGAAAATTACACGTTTATCACAGAAGCAAAGACTCGTCTGAAGTTATTCTAGGGGCACTCTCAACATACAACCTTGAGCAATTGGTTGGAAAACCAACTTGAGATGGGAACATATTAGATATCTTAGGGACAAACAGACCTGATCTTTTTGAGGAAGTTAATCTAGAAGAAGGTATTAGCGACCATAATGTTGTTGTGGCTTCTATGTCACTGGAAGTTGCAAAACAACCCAAAAAACAGCATAGAGTTTTCTTGTTTGGGAAGGCAAATAAAAGTGACATTAATGAATATCTTCATAGTCAGCTCCAAGCATTCATCACGGGACACAAAGATATTGAGCATCTTTGGTCGGGATTTAAAGGTGTTGTCAACCACGTGCTAGAGAAATATGTGCCTAGCAAAAATATAGGGGAGGGAAAGGACCCACTTTGGTTCAACAAACATATTAGGCAGTTGATAGTCACTGCCCCGCTGACAAACAGAAATTATGCGAAATGAAAGCAGCTGCCAAAAGGTCAATTTTGGTCATACGTAAAATCTATGAAGGCTACAACTAATTCAATGCCTTCTCTTGCTGGCAGTATGGGTAATGTGATGGATGATGATAAACAGAAGGCCGAAATTCTAAACCTAGCTTTCCAAAACTCATTTATGGTAGAGGACTGCAGCACCATTCCCCCTTTCAATTATTGGACAAATGCAAGGATGGCTGACTTAGTGTTTTGTGTATGCCAGGAAGGCACCTGGCCCAGATGGTATCCCTGTTAAGGTTTTATGCTGATTGTGCTACAAATATAGCACAATTCTTATCCATCATCTATCAGAGATCATTGGAACAGCAGAAAGTTCCGTGGGACTGGAAGAAGGCCCAGGTCATAGCAATCTATAAAAAGCGTAGAAAATCAGAAGAACATAATTACTGGCCAATTTCACTGACATCGATTTGTTGTAGAATCATGGAACATATTTTGTGTTCAGACATAATGATGTTTCTAGACTCTGAGAAGCTCATTTGCAGAAACCAGCATGGTTTTAGGAAACAGCAGTCATGTGAGACACAGCTGGCCCTATTTGTGCATGATATACACAGGCTCAAAGTACTGGTCCCCAGGTTGATGCCATATTCCTCGACTTTCAAAAGATGTTTGACTCATGCGGTTGAATAGAAAGTTTTCTAACAGACAGAGAGCAGTTGTCATCCTGAATGGGGAGACTTCAACAGAAACAAGCATAACATCAGGTGTGCCCCAGGGCAGTGTAATAGGTTCGCTGCTTTTTATGATTTACGTAAACGATCTGGTTGATAGTATTGACAGCAGCATTAGACTGTTTCCCGATGACGCTGTAGTCTACAGGAAAGTAGTATCACACGAGAGCTGTGAACAAATCAATGAGGATTTGCAGAAAATAAATGCGTGGTGTAATGACTGGCATGTACAAGTACAAAATAAATGCCCAGTCTTTGGAAGCAGTAACATCCATCAACTATCTGGGAGTGATTATTCGAAACGATCTCAAATGGAACAATCAGATTACACAAGTATTGGGTAAGGTGAAATCTAGATTGCAGTTTATTGGTAGAATCCTGAAGCGACGCAATCCTCCAACAAAGGAAATTGCTTACAATACTTTAGTTCATCCTGTCTTAGAGTATTGAGTCTGATTCAAGAGATAGAGAAGGTCCAAAGAAGAGCAACAAGATTCGTGACTGGTACATTTAGCCATCGCGAGAGTATTACAAGTATCATAGAAAGTTTGAAGTGGGACACACTTGCAGATAGACAATGCACTAAACTGAAGGGGCTGCTCACTAAATTCCAAAATCCGATCTCTGCCAAGGATGTAGTGCTTATATTATTACCACCAACTTTCAAATCATGCAATGATCACCATTCAAATATAAGGGAAATTAGAGCTCATACTGAGGCATTCAGATATGAAAGTTGGTGCTAATAATATATCCTCTACATCCTCAGCGAAGATCAAATTTTGGAATTTAGTGAGCAGCCCCTTCCGTTTAGCGCGTCGTCTATCTGCAAGTGTATCCCACACACTGCTTGGTGGCTAGCAGAATATATATGTAGATGTAGAAAACTTATCAGCCATTTGAATTGTTAAGGTTTTATACACGTGTAAAACCTATCAAACGTTTGAAAGGTTAAAAACACATTTTTGAAAGATCTCTGATATGCAGCAGCAGGTACACTACATATTTTCGTATTACTAAATGCTGCACATTTTAGTATCACGGAAGTATAAATTTGAATTCCACCAAAAACAGCACTTTTGTTTCCAAAGCATTGAAATCAAGATTGCGATGTGATTTTGTAAACCAATTATGGTTATGTCACGTGATCTCGCCAGCCGATGACAGCACATATGCAGAGCATAAGGCATGTGATGTAGTCAGCCAATAGCAACATCACAAATAGAAAAAGTTAATGGTTTAAGGTAATATACATGGTGAAGCTACAAGAAAAGCCAAGCTTTCTCATGTAATATTGGTCTCAAAGATTAATAAGCTACAAGAAAAGGTAAGCTTTCACTTATAACATTGGTCTTTACTGTGCGTGTTACAGTTACATCACACAAATGTATCAGTAAAATTTTAATAATGGCATAAATGTCTGGTTCTATGGGCTCTAAATTATTCTAAGTGGCTGGTCCCTAAAGTGTTAAGATTTCAAAGAGAGTTAAACGCTCTGTGATTTAGGACATTCATCGCACATTCTTACATGTAACATAATTCACCTTGCGTAAAGGTAAATTTACTTTGAAAGTAACACTTTTCAAACCACCATTCGCAATATTTTCCTACTACCCGTTAGAAATAGGTTCGTTTCAGCAGTTGCCAGAAAGCGCCAGGAAACAGGCGTTATTGCACGTGCGCAGCTACGGTGATGTATGGAGCCTTTATGTTAGTACGTATAAAGTATTAAAAGCTATTACATTATGTCACAAAAGAAACAGGACATCATAGGATACTCCAAGAGCATCAGAATTTCATAAACCATACTAAAATGCATAATTCTGCTTAAAGTGCACTTTTGTATGTCCAGATTCACAATGAAGTAGGCCCCAACCTGATTTAAGCTTTTCAGTCTGGTTTTTGTGATGCAGATTTTCTTGGAATACCACTACTGTATTATATCATGCTGCATTCTTCATTATTGCATAATGCCGTTATGTGCCAGCAGATGAAAACATGCTCTTGAATTTCGGCTGGCAGTTGAAACTAGCCAACAGTGTGGAATAGAACACTTCATTTCAAATAAATTGACTGTGTCTGCGGGAAGGATTAATAAAAGCCAAATTTCTTTAGCAAGCTGACAAAAATAACTTGATTGTTCTGCGAGCCAATTAATACTTGACTGCCAAAAACACAGAAATATGAAAATTGAAACTCATAACATATTTTAGTCTTTCCTTATTATGTGAATGTATTTTAATTCACTTGATAGGTCCCAGCATAATATAATGAAAAATATACAATAAATGTTTAGATATATGGAAATAATGAGATTAATTTTTCGGCACTTGGAGAAGCACAATTAAGCTGGGCTATGCCTGTAAATGGGTTCATATTAGTTTTGCATCGACGAAATAGTCTTTCTCTTGTTGTAGATTTATGCTTACCAATTAATAATACTACGTCCGATTGCCGTATCTGCCTACAAAATCTTGACCATGTCCATAATTCCTTTTGGGATCGTATCTTCATAGTAGCTTCGAAGCACACAGGTGGGCTTCTTGGATTTTTACATACTACAGTACTACTTGGAATAACAACTCAATTTTTCAGTGATGAAATATGAATGTATTACTTCTACACACATCAAAAATACAGACTTTTTTACTTATATTCTTTCAACCCAAAATGGCTACCACTTGTGGCATCTTCTGTCATTGTCCAGTGCCGTGATTTGTGCGGGTGTTTGCAAGTACAGTGCCGCAAAACTTTCCCACTGGATGTGGGAGACACTATACACAAGCGACATTTGTTCTGTGATTTACTCTTTGTTTGTTGATTTCTGCTCCACGTCCTACTCCTTGACAAGAGGAGTGAATCCAAGTGTTAGATATGGAATAATTTACCGTACTGAACTTTTCTCACATCTTTGCACGAGTTATTGATTGCAGTTTATTATTGTCTGTTCTAGTGGATGGCGAGTATGTGGAGCCGCTTCAAGGATTTCCAGCCCTGATGCGACCGTCCAGGGCACCTAAGGAGGTAATACATGATACTGTCCATTATATTGAGAGTACTGATGGACCCCCTACCTCTAGTAGGCCGCGACGTTTAGCCCCAGATCGCCTCAAAATAGCAAAGGCAGAATATGACTGTATGTTGCGTGAAGGTGTAATCTGGCCTTCCAACAGCCCTTTATCCTCACCATTACATCTAGTGCCAAAGTAGGAAGGTGCACGGAGGCCGTGCGGCGATTATAGAGCCCTGAACACCCAGACAATACCCAATCGTTATCCCATACCCTTGTTGCATGATTACAATTATGCACTGAGTGGTTCAGTAGTGTTCACTGTGTTAGACTGTGCAAAGGCCTACGCACAGATACCTGTAGCCGGACGTGACATTCCAAAGACAGCCATCATCACTCCTTTTGGTTTATTCGAGAGCATGTTCATGACTTTCGTAATGCCTCACAGACATGGCAGCACTTCATAGATACCATGCTACAGGGTTTACCTTTTGTGTATGCATACCTGGACGACATTTTGATTTTTTTGTCGTCACCTGAGGAACATCGCTACCATCTAACCAAAGTATTGAAGTGATTGGAACACTACAGAATAGTGCTCAATACTTCAAAATGTGTATTTGGCCAGCCTGAAGTAGACTTTCTCGGACATAGAATTTCTGTGGCAGGATCGCTACCACTACCTGAGAAGGTGGTAGCCATTTCACGCATTCTGAGGCCCGCTACAACGTTTCCTCGGGATATTAAACTTTTTCTGCTGCCATTTGCCACACACTGCAGAGTTGCAGGAACCTTTAGTCGCAGCGCTACCTGGTCTAAAAGCCAAGGGTAATGCGCCCATAACTTGGACTCACGAAATGACTGTCCCATTTCAAGTGCCCAAGAAAAGCATCATCAACGTAGTCAGAGACATCCAGATCCTACCACCACATTAGCACTGGTAATCGATGCTAGCCAGACCACAATTGGCACTGTGTTGCAACAACAGTGTAGTGACATGTGGCAGTTACTTGCATTTTTTTCATGCAAGTTGACAACCTCACAAAGACTTTGGAGCACGCACGACAGAGTATTTTGGCCATTTACGAACCTGTCAAGTACTTCAGACCGCAACTAGAAGCACATGACTTTGTTATCTTTATATATCACAAGCCACTAACATATGCATTCTGTCAGAGAAGCAAGAATTGTTCCCCCAGTCAACACAACTAGCTCGTTTATTTCTCAGTTTACCACTGATATACATTATGAGTCTGGGAGTGACAGTGTAGTGGCCGATTGTTTGTCCATAGTCAGCAGCATCGCCAATACGATCGATTACGCCAACCTCGCTGTAGCACAGCAAGCTGATGCAGAATTACAAGCGATTCTGTTAAATGATGAATCAGCGCTGGACCTGCGGCTTGTAGACATTCCTGGAAGAGACATAAAGCTATATTATGACATGTCCACATCGAAGCTGAGACTCTTCCTGCCTCTGCAATTTCTGAAGCACGTTTTCCATTCGCTGCACAACGTATGTCACCGAGGCATACGAGTTACGACACACATAGTAATAATGCATTACGTATGGCCTGGGATGCAAATGGACTGCTGCGAATGGGCGAGATGCTGCTTGAAACGCCAGCATAGCATGATAAATTACCGCGTGCACTCACCGGTAAGAAGCTTCCCAATCACGACAGCATGATTCACACATGTCCACCTTGACATTGTTGGCCCACTGTCATCATCGGATGGTCACCATTACGTATTTACAATGATTGATCGGTACACTCGATGGCCGGAAGCTGCACCAGTGGACAATGTTACGGCAGAAACTATCGCTTTCACCTTCGTCACACACTGGGTGTCATGTTTTGGTTGCCCGCTGCACATTATGATGGGCAGGGGACATCAATTCGAGTCTGATTTATTTCAAGAGTTGACAAAATTTTGTGGCACACTTCACCACTGGACAACGAGCTATCACTCCACCAGCAATGGTTTAATAGAGTGATGGAAACATACCCTAAAAGCTACCCTAATGTGTCATGACACCGGAATAGACGAAAGCACTTACTTGGACTCCGAAGAACATTCAAGCCAGATCTGGATGCTTCTTCAGCCAAATTGGTTTACGGTGAAGCATTATGCCTGCTGGGAGAATTCGTGGCTACCGATGGTCTGCCGAATCCTACGGGCGACCAGCTGGAATTTCTCTGCCAACTGCGACAACATGTGGCTCGCCTCCATCTGCAGCAACCTCCCAAAATGGGACTCCTGCCATGTTTGTCCATCATGACCTATCCTCCTGCACACGTCATGTTATAAACAGAAGGTATTAAACCCTTGCTCCAATCACCATATTCCAGCCCACACCATGTCGTACCCCCCTATGAACCATGGACCTTGCCGTTGGTGGGGAGGCTTGCGTGCCTCAATGATACAGATAACCGTACCGTAGGTGCAACCACAACGGAGGGATATATGTTGAGAAGCCAGACAAACGTGTGGTTCCTGAAGAGGGGCAGCAGCCTTTTCAGTAGTTGCAGGGCCAACAGTCTGGATGATTGACTGACCTGGCCTTGTAACACTAACCAAAATGGCCTTGCTGTTCTGGTACTGCGAATGGCTGAAAGCAAGGGGAAACTACAGCCGTAATTTTTCCTGAGGGCATACAGCTTTACTGTATGATTAAATGATGATGGCGTCCTCTTGGGTAAAATATTCCGGAGGTAAAATAGTCCCCCATTCGGATCTCCGGGCGGGGACTACTCAGGAGGATGATGTTATCAGCAGAAAGAAAACTGGTGTTCTATGGATCGGAGCATGGAATGTCAGATCCCTTAATCGGGCAGGTAGGTTAGAAAATTTAAAAAGGGAAACGGATAGGTTAAAGTTAGATATAGTGGGAATTAGTGAAGTTCGGTGACAGGAGAAACAAGACTTCTGGTCAGGTGGATACAGGGTTATAAATACAAAATCAAATAGGGGTAATGCAGGAGTAGGTTTAATAATGAATAAAAAATAGGTGTATGGGTAAGCTACTACAAACAGCATAGTGAACGTATTATTGTGGCCAAGATAGACATGAAGCCCACGCCTACTACAGTAGTACAAGTTTATATGCCAACCAGCTCTGCAGATGACGAAGAAATTGATGAAATGTATGATGAGATAAAAGAAATTATTCAGGTAGTGAAGGGAGACGAAAATTTAATAGTCATGGGTGACTGGAATTCGTCAGTAGGAAAAGATAGAGAAGGAAAATAGTAGGTGAATATGGATTGGGACTAAGAAATGAAAGAGGAAGCCGCCTGGTAGAATTTTGCGCAGAGCATAACTTAATCATAGCTAATACTTGGTTTAAGAATCATGAAAGAAGGTTGTATATGTGGAAGAACCCTGGAGATACTAAAAGGTATCAGACAGATTATATAATGGTAAGACAGAGATTTAGGAACCAGGTTTTAAATTGTAAGACACTTCCAGGGGCAGATGTGGACTCTGACCACAATCTACTGGTTATGAACTGTAGATTAAAACTGAAGAAACTGCAAAAAGGTGGGAATTTAAGGAGATGGGACATAGATAAACTGAAAGAACCAGAGATTGTACAGAGTTTCCGGGAGAGAATAAGGGAACAATTGACAGGAATGGGGGAAAGAAATAAGTAGAAGAAGAATGGGTAGCTTTGAGGGATGATATAGTGAAGGCAGCAGAGGATCAAATAGGTAAAAAGACGAGGGCTAGTAGAAAGCCTTGGGTAACAGAAGAAATACTGACTTTAATTGATGGAAGGAGAAAATATAAAAATGCAGTAAATGAAGCAAGCAAAAAGGAATACAAACGTCTCAAAAATGATATCGACAGGAAGTGCAAAATGGCTAAGCAGGGATGGCTAGAGGACAAATGTAAGGATGTAGAGGCTTATCTCACTAGGGGTAAGATAGATACTGCCTACAGGAACATTAAAGCGACCTTTGGAGAAAGGAGAACCACTTGCATGAATATCAAGAGCTTTGATGGAAACCCAGTTCTAAGCAAAGAAGGGAAAGCAGAATGGTGGAAGGGGTATATAGAGGGTCTATACAAGGGCGATGTACTTGAAGACAATATTATGGAAATGGAAGAGAATGTAGATGAACATGAAATGGGAGATATGATATTGCGTGAAGAGTTTGACAGAGCACTGAAAGACCTGAGTTGAAACAAGGCCCCAGGAGTAGACAACATTCCATTAGAACTACTGACAACCTTGGGAGAGCCAGTCCTGAAAAAACTCTACCATCTGGTGAGCAAGATGTATGAGACAGGCGAAATACCCTCAGACTTCAAGAAGAATATAATAATCCCAATCACAAAGAAAGCAGGTGTTGACAGATGTGAAAATTACCGAACTATCAGTTTAATAAGTCACAGCTGCAAAATACTAACGCGAATTCTTTACAGACGAATAGAAAATCTGATAGAAGCCGACCTCGGGGAAGATCAGTTTGGATTCTGTAGAAATGTTGGAACACGTGAGGCAATACTGACCCTACGACTTATCTTAGAAGAAAGATTAAGGAAAGGCAAACCTAGGTTTCTAGCATTTGTAGACTTAGAGAAAGCTTTTGACAATGTTGAGTGGAATACTCTCTTTCAAATTCTGAAGGTGGCAGGGGTAAAATACAGAGAGCGAAAGGCTATTTACAATTTGTACAGAAAGCAGATGGCAGTTATAAGAGTCGAGGGGTATGAAAGGGAAGCAGTGGTTGGGAAGGGAGTGAGACAGGGTTGTAGCCTATCCCCGATGTTATTCAATCTGTATATTGAGCAAGCAATAAAGGAAACAAAAGAAAAGTTCGGAGTAGGTATTAAAATCCACGGAGAAGAAATAAAAACTTTGAGGTTCGCCGATGACATTGTAATTCTGTCAGAGACAGCAAAGGACTTGGAAGAGCAGTTGAACGGAATGGACAGTGTCTTGAAAGGAGGGTATAAGATGAACATCAACAAAAGCAAAACGAGGATAATGGAATGTAATCGAATTAAGTCAGGTGATGCTGAGGGAATTAGATTAGGAAATGAGACACTTAAAGTAGTAAAGGAGTTTTGCTATTTGGGGAGCAAAATAACTGATGATGGTCGAAGTAGAGAGGATATAAAATGTAGACTGGCAATGGGAAGTAAAGCGTTTCTGAAGAAGAGAAATTTGTTAACATCGAGTATAGATTTAAATGTCAGGAAGTCGTTTCTGAAAGTATTTGTATGGAGTGTAGCCATGTATGAAAGTGAAACGTGGACGATAAATAGCTTAGGCAAGAGGAGAATAGAAGCTTTCGAAATGTGGTGCTACAGAAGAATGCTGAAGATTAGATGGGTTGATCACATAACTAATGAGGAGGTATTGAATAGAATTGGGGAGAAGAGGAGCTTGTGGCCCAACTTGACTAGAAGAAGGGATCGGTTGGTAGGACATTTTCTGAGACATCGAGGGATCACCAATTTAGTATTGGAGGGCAGCGTGGAGGGTAAAAATCGTAGAGGGAGACCAAGAGATGAATACACTAGGCAGATTCAGAAGGATGTAGGCTGCAGTAGGTACTGGGAGATGAAGAAGCTAGCACAGGATAGAGTAGCATGGAGAGCTGCATCAAACCAGTCTCAGGACTGAAGACCACAACAACAACAACACCATGTCGTAACCAGAGGAAGCAAAACCGTAGACATCTTGATCAATGGGAAACTGACTACAGTCTCCATTGATCACATGAAACTGGCATACGTCTTTCTGGAAGAAATGATGCCTGACTTACCATGACTTCTGTCTCACTCAGCAATCACTCCAATAACATCATCGCCGACACAGACACAGCCGGGAACCACAGTTGACCCACCACCATACACCTCAAGATATGGGCAACATGTCAATCTTCCAGCACGCTATTTGGAATGACGCTCCATGGGGGCTGATGTGGCGTCTTCTATCATCATCCAGTGCCTTGACATGCGCAGGTGTCTGCAATTACAGTTCTGTGAAACTTTCCCACTGGACGCCAGAGACACTGTACACAGGCGACATTTCTTCTGTGATTTACTCTTCGATTGTTGATTTCTGTTCCACGTCCTACTCCTTGACTAGAAGCGTGACTCCAAGTGTTAGATATGGAATAATTTACCGTACTGAACTTTTCTCATGGCTTCGTTAATAAATAGTTACATCAAGCTGAGTCAAGCCTACTTTCCTTATTCAGCCTACAAGCGCATGCAGATGTTTAACTGTCCATTGTGGTAATTCCACCAGTACCAACACTGCTGATTATGCTCTAAAGTAAGATGCGTCGACCTTCGTTCATTAACAGAGAGAGAGTCCTTCCTCTTACCGAGGAACAGGAAAAACATCTTGTGTTTTTTAACACTTGAAAATAAAAATACATGACGGTAGGTGCAGGCTCTGTGCTGGGCAACCGCTTCACCTTTTCCGGTTGGTTGGTTGGTTGGAGAAGGGACCAAACTACTCGGTCATCAGTCCCTCCAACCTTAGATTAAATAAAACCAATAAAATCCCACATTAAAAGAGGGAACTACAATATCCATAAAATGATAAATTATTGACAGGGGAGGAAGAAAAATGACAGAAGAAGAGGTGAGGGAAAGAAAGTGACTAATGACAGGGGCGTGAAGGAAGAAGCACAGGAGACAAGAGAGATGCTTAAGACATAACAGACCCTATAAGGAAAGGAGTGGGAAGGCAGAGGGCTGGGGTGAACCACCACACCCCGTCGAAGCCAATACAGTCGAGGCAAAGGGGGGAGCAAGAGGGCCTGCCAGCCCCTCCACTCAATGATAAGGTGGCAGGTCCCTCCCTTAAATAAAGCGGTAAAAGCCCCCATCATGAATAAAATGTAAAACATCATCCGCCGTTGAGGCATTGTCAGCCAACACCAGGGGGCAGTGAGTCTGGAAAGCTAAAAGTCTGTCGCAGGATGGCTAAGTTGGGGCAGTCCTAAAAGATGTGAGCCACAGTCAACATCGATCCACAACGACAAAGAGGGGGGTCTCCATGACGGAGGAGATAAATGTGAGACAACCAAGTATAGTCGATGCGGAGTCGGCATAGGACGACAGAGGCCTTACGAGAGGCCCAGGAGGAGGACTGCCACGGAGTTGTAGAATCCTCAATCGCCCTGAGCTTGTTCGGTGAAGAAAGAGTGTGCCATTTTGCATAATGCCAATTGAAGGTCTATTTCCGAAATGCCAATAGCAAGAGATGGCCTGGTAGTAGCTAACTTAGCCAGTCAATCGGCTAGTTCATTGCCAAGAATCCCAACAAGGCCTGGGGTCCAAATGAAAACCACCGAGCATCCATGTTGAGCAAGGAAAGAAAGGGAGTCCTGGACAGCGATGACCAATGGGTGGCGATAGCATGCAAACTGCTCAATGGGTCACTACAGATAGGGAAGAATAGTCCTGAGCAGGAGCGGACATGGTCCAGTGCACGGAAGATGGCTACCAATTCTGCAGTTAAAACACTACAGCCATCAGGCAAGGAACAAAGTTCTGTGCGTCGCGCATAGGTGTAAGCAAAACCAGGGTGGCCAGAAACCACGTGAGCTTCCAGTTTAAGAAGGGGGGGTTGAGCCCTGTATCGACTCGTGCTACACCTTGTGTTTGGATCGAATTGGTTTCCTTTTTCTTCCCGAGATGTTTGTTTGATATGTTGTCTGTCATTAAGTGGCTGCTTGGTTGTCTTTTCCCTCTGCTATCGATATCTGCATTTTTGCTTCCGGGAAACTGCTATGGAGGAAGTGAGATCTTTGACCAGTTGTAGCCTCGTGTGGTGGCGCGGAAGTAGGGGCATTGCGAGCAGAGTGTGTGGTGGACACGGGAGCACAGTGTGGCTCTTCAGTGTGAAGGAGGTGTGGTCGTTTGTACCGAGTCGCCACGTGATGTATGTCGATTGTGTGTAACGAGCTGGTCGAGTTGACAGAAGAGATCCCCGCGTGTAGGTTGTATGTAGAATCGCCCCACGAGTAGTTGCTGTTCATTTCACCTTGGTGGGACGTTAACAAGCTTCTTTAAATCCTCCATTTCAACACTGGAGGTAAAAAGGAGACACCTAACATGAAGGAGCGGTCACTACCTGTCAACGTTGCAGAGAAGACGTGAACTCCGGTGACAGAGCGTGTTGTCGCGTGACCGTGGCGTGTTGGGTACGCTGGCGGCGCGTGCGCGGTCGGATGTGTGGATCCTTGCCATCGGAGGTCGTGTACTGCCTGTTCGAGCATAATTGCAAGTTACGTTCGTAGAAGGTTTAATCATTAAGTAATAATTTTGTGTAACCAGCGTCTCTTCTGCCTTGTGGCCTCCGGCGACTGGGTTTCCTGTCCCTGGCACCGATGTAATTTAAGACAGTAATCTTTCCTCCTCCTCTCGTTACTGTCCGATGGGAGGTGTAGTTTTGGCAGTTTAATTGTTTCACTATTCTGTTGTGGGTTATGAGTAAATTCATGCTTCTTGTTGGTTGATCATGTGGTCGCTCAATTCAGGACTGTGTGGTGTAATGTTTCCTTGCACGAGGTTAGCTCTAATTCTGTAAGCAAATTAAGCCATCTTATAAAAAGTTTTCGGTGGTTAAAAGTCTGTGCAGTGACCAGCCTGAGAGTGGCAATTGTGTTTATGGGCATATTTAAATTGGTCAGTATCCTGTCTAGCCTGAGCATCCCTGAGTGGTTGATTTGTGGCCGCCTTACAAAGGTCCGTCATATCTGTTATGTTCTAATGATATTCCAGGACACTTTTGTTTAGATTTTTTTAAACTCCTCCAAGTTTGTAAATTCCTTTTACTGCCATTAATCGTGTGTTTGCTGAGACACGTTTAATTCTTTTAATGGCGGTGTTGGTAGCTTCATTACCTCACCGTACTTTATTAACATAGTTCTGTCTTTACTTTAGTAGCCTGTTTACTAATGTTCTTTAAATTTTTTGAAATTGTTGTATTGCTATAAATTACTTCGATTGCTGTTAGTGGCATGTTTTAAAAGGTAGTTTATTGCCATACTGATAGCTTCTGTGTTTTTAAAAATTTTTTTTTTAGCTGTTGTATCTATATAAATTACTTGATAGCCGTTAGCGGCGTGTTTTAAAAGGTTGTTTATTGACGTACTGCTAGCTTCTGTGGTTTTTTTTCCCTTTTAAATTTGTTGTATTGCTATAAATTACTTGATTGCCGTTAGCGGCGTGTTTAAAAGGCTGTTTATTGCCGTACTGCTAGTTTCTGTAAGATACGAACAAAACATTTGTGAAAATCTGAACTCGACAGTAAACTACTAGAAATTTGGCCCCATTTCCCAGCTTGTGGTGTGGCTTGTAGTAACTGTAACTGCTGTGTGTGTCAGCTCTGGTAGCAGAGGGTGGTTACGGTCTCTTGGTCAGTTGCTTACTGTCGAGTTCGAGAAATTGTTTCGTTGTCTGATATCTTTGTGTGGTGCAAAAGCTGATTAGTTTGTTCTGTTTCAGCATTCTAGTAATTATGGAACCACGAAAGTGCCCTGGAATAAACTTGTTGAAGAGGGAACATTTGTTTTATGAATTGGCCATCCGCCAGCAGCCCACGGAAGGAAGTGTGTCGGAGCTGGCAGCGCGCTGATGGTCTGCGCTTTCGTCTCCGGTGGTCATCACGCTGGAAGTGATTGGCGAGTGTAAGGTGGCAGCAAAATTCTTGGGTGAGGCGGTTGATTGTCTCAGAGATACTATATCCTTCTTAGAGGATGCTCAGCCTAGTGGTAGGCAATTAGATAGGGTGCGGGCGCAGTTAGCTCACCTCGGTAATCGGGTACGTGATTTAGGGTCAGTTGAATTAAGTGGTTCTGATAAGCAGTCGTGGGTGGGGTTGCAGGAGAGAATAAGTGCATTGCAACTTGATTTTGCTTGTTTGGAACGAAGAAAGGGACTCCCTGATGGAAGAGAGGAATTAGAGTTCCGCGATGGGATGAGTCGTGAGGGTGGTTGTGACTCTGTGAGCGCCTGACAGGCGGCGTGTTCCAAGTTACCTAATCTGATCATGTATTTGCTTAAGGATATCAGGGAGTTACGTATAGATCATCTTGAACAAGTAGGAGATTTCTTGTGGTTGTTGGTTCGGCTCGAACAGCATGGACAAGCATTTAGAGTTTCTCAACAGCTGATCTTGGGGCTCTTGTATCCGTTAGCGGGAGATGAATTAAGGCAATTTATCTCGCAAGCAATGGAAGGTGGTTTGTCTTTAACTCAATTAAGGCAGCGGGTCATTGATAAAAAATTAACCGGAGGACTCCGGCAACAGCTGGACTGTCATTATATTTGGCATATGCAACGGAAGGACGAGGGGTTGTGACAGTATGTTGATAGAGTCAGGTTAGCGTCATCAACGTTGTTAGTGGGACTTATGGAGGAAGAACTGGTTTCGATAGTTTTAAGAGGCATGCGAGTGGTGGATAAATCTGATTTCGTCTTCAGGCAGCGTCCTGTCAATTGGCAGGAGTTGGATGAGGCAGTGGGTAGTATCTCAGCATTGTCTCTTGAGAACCAACTGCCCGATGAGGGTAGGAAGCAGTTATCTCAAACTGATCTACAGGTTAAGGAGACACGGGGAAAATCCAGCAATGTGAATAAGCAGGTGGATTGACGACATTTCAGATGTGGAAGTGTAGGGCATTTTGTTAGGGAATGTAGTGCTCCTCGAACGGCGAGAGCTAACAGATGACACCAGGTTGCTGGTAAAAGAGGAACTCAGAGTTATCAAGCCAGGTGTGCCCGAGTGATTGCTGCCCCGATCTCCTCGTTGCCATATATTTGCTGTAGTGTGGGAGGTGAACCTGTCTGTGGGATGTTGGATTCTGGAAGTTCTATTTCCTTGTTGAATTTAGATTGGTACTTGGAGTTTGCACATATTACTCACCTTAGATCGATTCCATCCATAGTTCAGAGATGTCGTTTGACTGATGGGCAGCTGTTACCTCTACAAGGATGGGTTTGGGGGGGTTTGTCTGTGGGAGAATTTTCTTGGCCCATATGTTTTGCCTTGGTGAAAGGATTGTTGGCTAACTTGGTTCTTGGGTGTGACTTTATTAATAAAACTCGTTTGGTTTTGGATTGTGCGGGGCATACCTTTTTCTTTAAGTTTAAGACTGAACTGAAGTTTGGCTTTTGTGAATGTAAGCAGCAGGTACAATGTGCGGTTCCTAAGGCCTTGGCAGTCAAAGCAGGCAAGTTTGATCTGGGGCATCTCTCGGTGGAGCAGGCTTCTCGTCTTGGTAGGTTGTTAGCTGATTTTTCCCAGCTTCTCTGTGATCGACTAGGAGTTACCAAAGTTCTTCAGTATTAGATTCGCCTTAGTGACCTGATTCCTGTTAGTCTGTCTCCTTATCGTATGTCACCACCATATGTCAAGGTTTTGAGGTCTAAAATATCTAAAACGCACGAAGAGGAAGTCATTAGACCCTCGACTTCATCCTACGGGTCTCCGGTGTTCCTCGTGCCAAGGATCAAGGGCGGGACTTCAGAGTAGTTGTTGATTATCGTCACTTGAATAACAAGGTGGCGTTGGAGTCGGTTTCTCTTCCCGACCTTCATAATTCATTCACTTGGTTTGCGGATGCAAATTGGTTCACGGTCCTTGATCTTAATCAGGTGTATTACCAAATTCCTCCAACGGAGGACTGTAAGGATGTTACCGCCTTTTGCACAGATTGGAATCTGTTCGAATTTAATAGGGTTCCCTTTGGTCTCGCTACTGGGGCAGCTGTATTGACGCGATTGTTGGACAATGTCTTAGGTGATTTGAAGTTGGTTTGTGCGTATAACTATTTAGACGACTTGGTCATCTATAGTAAGTCATTTGAAAATCATCTTGAGCACATCCGGCAGGTATTCATTAGGCTGCAGAGTGCCGGTTTGACAGTCAAACCCGAAAAGGTCACCTTCGTTTGTCCGCAGGTCTCATTTTGGGGACACCTGGTATCGAGCTGATGTATACGTTTGACCAGGACCGTACAAAGGTCTTAAGAACACTACTGCCCCCTAGAAATAAAAGGGGAATTGCCAAATTTATTGGCATGGCTAATTATTTTAGGCACTTTACCCCCACTTCGCTCAATTGGGGACACCCCTTAATGAACTTCGTCCGAAGGGAGTTAAGTTTGAATGGGGAACCGCACAGCAGGCGGCCTTCGACCAGATCAAAGAAGCGATTGCCAGTCTTCCGGTATTGGGCATTCCTGATTTTAGTAAGACGTTTATTGTGCAAATTGACACTTCTAACTCTGGGGTTTCTGTGGTCCTTCTCCAAGAAGAGGGTGCGCAGAGGCAGCCGCTAGCATATGCGTCGCGCCAGTTAACTAATGCCGAACTCAAGTATTCAGTGTATGAGTGCGAGGCGTTGGCAGTCCTCTTTGCTTTAGAAAAGTATCGATTCTATTTGGAGCATCGACCCTTTGATCTTGAAACTGATAATCAGGACCTGAGTTCGGTTTTGGCTCGCCCACATAAAACAGGGAGAATCGCGAGGTGGTCTGTGCGAATTTCCGCCTTTCAATTTACTGTTAAACGTATCAGGGGAACTGACAATGTCATGGCCGACGTGCTATGTCAGATGTTTGATAGTTCACCCAGTGCTGATCACAATCAGGAGAGTGGGGAAAAGGATTTTAGTTGTATGGTGTTGGGAGAGATTCCCAGCTTTTCGTCGATCTACGTACACAACAGGAACAGGACCCTAACCTCGGTGACATTAGGAGAAGGCTGAAAGCGGGCGAGGAGGTAGTCCCCTATGTTGTGAACAAAGGGGTTCTGTGTAAAAAAAGAGGGAGATGGTCGGAAACTTAGGATTTGTTTACCAGCAACCTTAGTACGACCAGTGTTTCAGTATTTTCATCAATCTGTTCTTGGGGGACATTTAGGCACATATAAGACATTACAGAAAGTGAAGGAATTTCTCACTTGGCCTTGTATGGAGTGAGATATAAGAGATATGGTAGCACAGTATCAGGAATGCTGTATTGCTAAGGCTAGTAATACATTGGGGCAAGGGTTGCTCAGTTCGGAGTGTGAGGCTTACCTTATGGACAAATTGTACATCAATTATGTGGGTCCGTTACCCCGGACTAAGCAGAGTAATCAATATATTGTGGTAATGATCGATGCCTTTTCTAGGTTTACTTGGTTTAGTTGAGTCGAAATGTAAATGCTGTCATTACCATTGCTCATTTACTCAACATCTTCAGTGTATTCGGACCACCTAAACAATTGGTTAGCAATAACGCTCCCTCTTTTCGTTCGGCTCAGTTTAGAACATTTACCTTCAAGAACGGGATAAAGCATATTACCACAACTCCATATTATCTTCAGGGATCTTTTGCGGAAAGGGTGAACAACAATTTGAAATCCGCTCTTATTATTTACCATCAGGATTCTCCTAGGAAGGGGGATTCAAATCTCCGGTGGATTAGTTTCGCCTTTAACACCGCATGTCATGAATCCATCAAGGCAACCCCTGCTTCTCTGATGTTTATCTTTCCTGTTAATTCTCCCCTTACTGATTTGTGGAAGATTCAAGACCTAATTCCGGCATTTATTACTCCCCAGCTTATTAAAGAAAACTGGGGTAGCGCCAGGCGTAATATTCTTGCTGCTCATAACAGACAAGCCATTCGTTATAACAGGGGGCGGCGCCAGTTTCAGGGCAAGCCTGGTGATCAAGTTTATATTCGTAATTACCCGGGGAGAGACGCACGAGTCGACAGACTGGGAAAATTGACTCCTCGTTTTATTGGGCCGTGTCCCACTGAGAGACAGTTGGGTCCAGTGAATCTCTTAGTTCGGAACAATCAAGTGGGAAAGCAGTATTGAGTTCATCTGAGTCAGGTTAAGTTGAGGTGAACATTTCTCTTGTAGGGTTTGGGAAGGTATGCTTCCAGTTTAAGAGGGGGAGGTTGAGCCCTGTATTGACTCGTGCTACACCTTGTGTTTAGATTGCATTGATTTTCCTTTTCTTCCTGACATGTTTGGTATATTGTCTGTCATTAAGTGGCTGCTTGGTTGTCTTTTCCCTCTGCTAGATTCAAGACCTAATACAGGCAGTTATTACTCCCCAGCTTATTAAAGAAAACTGGGGTAGGGCCAGGTGTAATATTCTCACTGCTCATAACAGACAAGCCGTTCATTTTTGCTTCCGGGAAACTGTTATGGAGGAAGTGAGATCTTTGACCGGTTGTAACGTCGTGTGGTGGCGCGGAAGTAGGGGCGCTGCGTGCAGAGAGTATGTTGGACAAGGGAGGGCAGTGTGGCTCTCCAGCGCGAAGGAGGCGTGGTCGGTTGTACCGAGTCACTACGTGATGTATGTCGGTTGTGTGTAATGAGCGGGTAGAGTTGACACAAGAGCTCCCCGCGTGTTGGTTGTATACAGAATTGCCCCACGGGTAGTTGCTGTTCATTTAACCTAGGTGGGACGTTAACAAGCTTCTTTAAATCCTCTGTTTCAACACTGGAGGTAAAAAGGAGACACCTAAAATGAAGGAGCAGTCACTACCCGTCAACGTTGCAGAGAAGACGTGAACTCCGGTGACAGAGCGTGTTGTCACTTGACCGTGGCGTGTTGGGTACGCTGGCGGCGCGTGCGCGGTCGGATGTGTGGATCCTTGCCATCGGAGGTTGTGTACTGCCTGTTCGAGCATAATTGCAAGTTACGTTCGTGGAAGGTTTAATCATTAAGTAATAATTTTGTGTAACCAGCGTCTCTTCTGCCTTGTGGCCTCCGGCGACTGGGTTTCCTGTCCCTGGCACCAGTGTAATTGAAGACAGTGATCTTTCCTCCTCCTCTCATTACTGTCCGATGGGAGGTGTAGTTTTGGCAGTTTAATTGTTTCGCTATTCTGTCGTGGGTTATGAGTAAATTCATGCTTCTTGTTGGTTGATCATGTGGTCGCTCAATTCAGGACTGTGTGGTGTAATGTTTCCTAGCACGAGGTTAGCTCTAATTCTGTCAGCAAGTTACGCCATCTTATAAAAAGTTTTCGCTGGCTAAAAGTCAGTGCAGTGACCAACCTGAGTGGCAATTGCGTTTACGGGCATATTTAAATTGGTCAGTATTCTGTCTAGCCTGAGCATCCCTGAGTGGGTGATTTGTGGCCGCCTTACACGGGTCTGTCATATCTGTTATGTTCTAATGATATTCCAGGACACTTTTGTTTAAATTTTTTTAAAAATTCCTCCAAATTTGTAAATTCCTTTTATTGCCATTAATCATGTGTTTGCTGAGACCTGTTTAATTTTTTTAATGGTGGTGTTGGTAGCTTCATTACCTCACCGTACTTTATTAACAAAGTTCTGTATTTACTTTAGTAGCCTGTTTACTAATGTTCTTTAAATTTTTTGAAATTGTTGTATTGCTATAAATTACTTTGACTGCCATTAGCGGCATGTTTGAAAAGGTAGTTTATTGCTGTACTGATAGCTTCTGTGTTTTTTAATTTTTTTTTAACCGTTGTATTGCTATAAATTACTCGATTGCCGTTAGCGGCGTGTTTAAAAGGTTGTTTATTGCTGTACTGCTAGTTTCTGTAAGATATGAATAAAACATTTGTGAAAATCTCAACCCGACAGTAAACTACTAGAAATTTGGCCCCATTTCCTAACTTGTGGTGTGCCTTGTAGTAACCATAACCACTGTGTGTGTCACCATGGAGCCATCAGTATAAATGACTTCTGAAGCCTGGAATGAACTGAGGAGACAGTAGAATTGGTGGCAAAGAGCCATCGGAGGGACAGAATTCTTTGAATCGACTGAGAGATGAAGACAGAGCTGTGGCCGAGAGATGCACTAAGGAGGGGTACATGCACGGTTATCTCCGTGTCCGGATAAAGGAGACCATAATCAGGGTGCTTTGGGGTGCAGCGAATGCATAAGGTATCAGCTGTTGTTGTCGCAAAACACGCAGTGGTGGAATCCCTGCCTCTGCGAGAAGGCTAAGTACGAGGGTAGTCCAGAAGGCACCAGTCACAAGTCGGACCGCACAGTGGTGGATGGGGTCTAGGATCTGCAGCGTCGAAGGCAACGCAAAACCATAGACAGGACTTCCATAGTCTAAACGAGACTGGTCCAACACTTGATACAATCGCAGGAGAACAGAGCAGTCTGCATCCTAGGTGGTATTGCACAGACACCTAAGAACACTGAAATGGTACCAGCACATCCTCTTCAGCTAGCGAAGACGAGGGAGCCATGTCAACTGGGCATCAAAGAGCAGACGCAGGAAGCGATGGGTGTCCAGTACCTCGAGGGGCTGGCCATCGAGGAACAGTTCCGGATGGGGATTGACTGTACGGCAATGTCAGAAATGCATGACACATCTTGGCCGCCGAAAACTGAAAACCATGAGTGCACCCGGCAAATTCCCCCCTGTAGGTGGCGTTCTGCAGCATCCATTATGGAGGAAGTGAGGTAGATACAAAAATCGTCAGCATAGAAAGAGGGGGACTCTGTCAGCCCAACAGTAGTCACCAGACCATTAATGGCAATGAGCAAGAGAGGGACACTCAGCACGGAACCCTGTGGAACCCCATTTTGTTGCCGATGGGGAGTGCTGTAGGAGGAGCCAACTTGGACCCGAAAATAGCGACAAGAAAGGAAGTTATGGATAAAAATGGCCAGAACGTCACAAAGGCCCCATTCGTGAAGGGTGGTGAGGATGTGGTGGCGCCAGGCGGTGTCATAGGCTCTATGCAGATCAAAGAAGACTGCAAGGTGGTGTTGCCAATGGGCAAAAGTCGACTGGATACAGGCTCCAGGTGCACCAAGTTATGCACCGTACAGTGGCCACAGCGAAAACCGCTTTGAGCTGATGACAAAAGGTCACGGGATTCAAGGATCCAAAACAGCTGCCGACTCGGCATGCATTCAAGAAGATTGCAGAGGGTGTTAGTAAGGCTAATTGGATGGTATCTATCCAACTGAAGAGGTGGCTTACTTGGCTTCAACACTGGAACAACAATGCTTTCCTGCTGCTGGGTAGGAAAGACTCCCTCATTCCAGAGACGGTTGAAGAGGGTCAGTACACAACGGTGGCCAGCCACCGATAAGTGTTGGAGCATTTGGTTATGTATCTGATCTGGTCCAGGAGCCGTGTCAGGACAAAGGGTGAGGGTGCTGGCAAATTCCCACTTGCTGAATGGAGCATTATACGGCGCCGAGCAGCAAGAAACAAAAGACAAAGGCAGTTGTTTTGAGCACTCTTTCAGGAGAAGGAATTTGGACGGATACTGAGCTGATGCCGAAGTTTGAGCTAAGTGTTGAGCGAAAGTTTCTGCTACAAAGTCCGGATTGGTAAGGACAACACCATGCACAGAAATTCCTGCAACCCCAGTGGGAGGACGGTAGCCAGAAATTCGCCTGAGTTTCGCCCAGACTTGTGAAGAGGGGGTGTGAATTACAATGGCAGCTACATATCGTTCCCAGCAAATCTGTTTCTGAATTTTGATTAGGTAGCGGGCCAATGTGCGGAGTCATTTAAAGACCAGAAGAAGAGCAGTAGAAGGGTGCCGCTTTAAGGGTTGAAGAGCATGGCAGCGGTATTTTATGGCTGCAGCAATTTCTGGAGTCGTCCAAGGGACCATCTTCTGGCATGAGGAACCTGAGGAAGAAGGGACTGCTAAAACAGCTGCTGAAAGGATGGCAGGAGTCAAAGTCTGAGTAGATTCATGAACACTGTCGTGCGGCAATACAGGAGGGATGGGAGCAAAGGAGAAGGCACCCCACTCACCTTAGACACGGCCCACCTGGGAGGGTGATGGAGCGAGAGACACTGAAGTAAGATCAAAACAATCGGATAATGGTTGCTGTCACATAAGTCATCAGGGACTCCCCACTGAATGGAAGGAAGAAGGCCGGGACTGCTGATGGAGAGGTCAATGGTAGAGAAAGTGCAGTGCGCCACACGAAAGTGTGTGGGAGCACCTGTGTTTAGTAAACAGAGGTCAAGCCCTTCCCGGAATAGCTTCAACTGTCCTGCCCAGGGCACTAGTCGTATGACTACCCCAAAGAGGGTTGTGGGCATTAAAGTCCCCAAATAGCAGGAAAGGAGAAGGGAGTTGTTGAAGAAGGGTAGTGAGGGCATGGGATTTGGGCAGCCTGTCAGGTGGGAGGTAGAGATTACAGATTGTGACTGGAGTGGCCAGGTGGACCCTGACTGCAATGGCTTCCAGAGTGGTATGGAGAGGAACCCATTTACTAACAATGTCCTTGCGAACAAGGTGCAAACACCACCAGAAGCCCGGAAAGGGCCAATTTGGTTCTGACAGAAAGCGTGGAACCCACAAAGGGCTGGTGAGTAAGAATTGACAAAATGGGTCTCCTGGAGTGCAATACAAGTGGTAGAGTAGAAGGAAAGAAGGGGCTGCAACTCTGGAAGGTGATACAAATACCCGTTACAATTCCACTGGAGTATTTTCAAGCCAGAGTCCAAAGGAGAAGCGAAGGGATCGGAGTCAGTCTCACCACGGAGTCTCCATCCTTAACCGATAAGGATGGGGTAATATCCATATAGGTGGGGTCAGACTCTTGTTGGTTCATTGACTGGAGGAGGGGAAGGCTGCACCTCAGGGAGTACTGGAGGGGCCTAGCCCTTGTTCTTGCATTTCTGCTTCTTCTCTTGGGAAGGAAGAGAAGGGCAGACTTCAGCGAGGGCAGGCACGGAATTACACCGGGCAATCTTGGCGCCCACCGGTCGCGGATCGCGCTTCTGATGTGGAGTCGTAGATCGTTTTTCAAGGGGGTGCTGGGAAGAGAAATCCCAGGAGGGAGCTGCAGTACCGGCGGCCGCCGAAAGAGGGGAGCACTTCTCCGGTGGGGGAGGGGGAGCAGCACCCGAAGGGGTGGGTATGGGTACTGACGGGGAGGGTAAGTGGGAGAGGGAGGAGGAGGCTGAAGGCATGGAGTGAATGGGGTGGGGCTGGGAAGAGGAGGGGGTAGGAAGGGGAATGGATGTAATGGAAGCAAAAGTAGAAGACATAGACACAGGATGGAGCCAGTCATAATTTTGACGAGCCTCAGTGTAGGTGAGCCGATCTAAGGTTTTGTTCTTGAATCCTTCTTTCTTTCACAAACACCGGGCATACAGGCGAGCGTGTAGAATGCTGTCCATGACAATTTACACACACTGGTGGGGAAGCACAGACACTCCCCTCATGGAGGGGGCACCCATAGTCACTGCAGAGGGGATCAGTGGTGCAGCAGGAAGACGTGTCCAAACTGCAAGCATTTAAAGCATCTCATCAGTGGTGGAATATAAGGTTTTACATCACACCGATACACCATTACCTTGACCTTCTCAAGGAGGACATCCCCCTCGAAGGCCAGGATAAAGGTGCCCATAGCAGTGTGATTGTTTGGAGGGCCTCGCTGCACACGGTGGTTAAAACGAATCCCTCGCCGCTCGAGGTTAGCACGGAGCTCCTAGTCAGTTTGGAGAAGAAGATCTCTGTGGAAAATAATGCCCTGTACCGAGTTCAAAGTTCGGTGGGGCATGACAGAGTCTGGGACATCACCGAGACAGTCACAAGCACGCAGGGCGTCAGATTGGGCAGCAGAAGATGTCTTTATGAGCAAAGCACCGGACCACATTTTACTCATCGATTCCACTTCATCATACTTATCTTCAATCGTCTCCACAAAGGCTTGGTCGTGGCAAAACTTCCGCCATCCGTCCTGGTACAAACCAGGTACCGAGGGAAAGGTTTCAACTCAAGCCAGTGAGCTTGACCCTCCTCCCAGGGGGTGGCCAGGAACGGGAAGGCCAAAGGATCAGAAAGAGGAGTGTCACATCTGCTACCACTCTTAGAAACAGCCACAGAATGGCCAGGATGGTGAAGCTTTCGTCACTTCATGTGCAAGGCGTCTGCCCTAGTACCACCCACTCCAATTGGGCTCTCCCCGTTGGCGCCACCCAGCCACAGCAAGGGCCGTCTGGCATGGCAGCCATTGCCGGGAGTTCTGGTGCCCTAAAGTTATGAGCATCGACTCCTGGGCATACACGAGGCGTTAACAACTCATGTACTAGCAGTGTGATCCCTGTGGTTTCACGGGGCTCAGCCAAGTGGGTACTTAACAGTCCCACCACATGGACTGGCTACCATGCTGGTTACCTAGCAGGAGGGGGGCCAGGGTGCAAAGAGAAAGGGGAGGAAAGGGGGGATAGGAACCTGCACCATGGAAGCTAGGCAAGGAGTTCATCCCCAAATGGCTCACACTGAACGGAAAATTTTGGAAATGGAGGTCAAACCCCAAGGGGACCAAAAAAAAAAAACGCTGAAATGGAGATGGAAACAGCAAACTAAACAATAACACAGACCAAAACAAAGCCAGGAGGACAGCCAGGCCGACATAAAAAAGTCCACTAAGAGGGAAAAGAGGAGCTAGGGACAAAGGAGTAAGGATAGGGAGGGAGAGGAACAGGGATGGTATTGCAGCCTTGAAAGGAAAGGAGACTGCAATCGCTCGGGGCCCCGTGTGCACCACACACGTACCCACAAAAGGACAGTCAGCCCCCTGGGGGTTCATAATTTTACGTTTGCCTTTGAAGAAGTCTAAAACATAAAAACAAGAAATGCAAAAGGTACATGACACCGGCCACAGAAATCCGTTTTGTGTGCATTGACACAATACACTGCAAACGAAGAGGAAACAGCAATATCACTTAACTTTAATACGGATCATGTGGAGACTACCCCCTCCCCTGTACAACTTGGACTGCTCTGCCTATGCACCAATCTGGCAGCTAAGGAGCGCCAGAAAAATTTTTCCTGTTGGCATATGATGGCCTGTTGCTACAGCTGATATAGCTTACAGCCACACTTTTAAGTAGCCAGAAGCAGAAGAAGATACCGCTCATACGGTACTCAACTGCACATGCACATCAGCCAGCTGGGAACTGCTCAAACAAAACTAATGTAAACAGTTGTGATGTCACACTCATCAGGTGCAGTTTGTTGTTATGAAGTATTGCATAATCTTCATCCTAAAGCCTTTGACATATTTTGCTGTTTGCAGATGTTTGTGTGTGCACCGTGTTTTGTTGTTGTAAATGGCGCATTTCCTTTGCAACTTAAGTTTTATTTTGATTTTTCTCTCGTTTATGATTTACTGCTGCAGTACTATCCTGCAGTAGGGGGTACAGTAATATTCTTGGTCCACAAAATTTCAGGTGAACTGCCGGATGTTTGGAACTTCCTGCCACAATATTTCAGTGCACAGTCTTCTGGCCATCTTCAGGTGATACTGGTGAAAACTACCTGAGCTCTGGTATTTAAGGCCCCTCTTGCACATTGGTGGATTCACTTGGTGTTGTGAGTGCACTACTTGCTGCATCGATATCAATTCAATTGCCTTCCCGCGGTTCAGTCACAGAACTATGCCGGCTACAGAGGACACGAAGTTTTTCGATGACTGGATTCCATGCCGAATTCAACTGGTAACTGCCGTAACAATTAATAAGAGACTCATTGTCAGACAGCTGTATTTCCATGGATTCATTAATAATAGAACTCCAAAAGTTAGATGTATGGGCCACAATTTTTCTCTCATTGTAATTCATGGCTTGACCAGTGGAAATACAGTGTTCGGCGATGGCAGACTTATAAGGCTGAACGAGGCGAGTATGCCGCTGATGTTCTACAATGTGATCCTGCACAGTATGCATCGTTTGCCCTACATAAGATTTGCCACACTCACATGGAATCCTGTAAACACCTGCCCTGCGCAGCTCTAGGTCGTATTTGACAGATCCCAACAGCGACGAAATTTTTGCAGGAGGGCAAAAGAGTGCTTTCACTTAATATTTTCTTAGTATTCTGCCTATTTGCGCTGAAATATTACCAATATATGGTAAATAGGCAGTTGTTTCAAAGGCCTCTTCCTCTTCTTTGCTCTGTCATTTACAGTTCTGCAGCACTCTCTCCACTTGCTGGGACAAATACCCATTCTTCAGAAATACAGTCTGCAGGTGCTCCAGTTCCGTTTGCAAACTATCGGTGTCAGATATGAAGTGGGCTTGCTGAATCAATGTCTTCAAAACACCCATCGTTTGTGCCGGATGGTGGCAACTAGCGACTTGTAAGTAAAGGTCTGTGAGAGTGGGCTTTCTATATACCGAATGACCAAGTGTGCCATCACTCTTACGTCGCACCAATACGTCTAAGAATGGCAAGCAACCCTCCTTCTCCAACTCAATAGTAAAGTTTATGTTTTCGTGTATGGACGTTGTAGGAACTCTCCCAGACGATCCAAACCATGAGGCCAAACTATAAAATTATCATCAACATATCGCCAAAATACTGTTGGTTTAAAAGTGGCTGAGGCGAGTGCTCGCTCCTCAAAATCTTCCATAAAAAGATTGGCTAACAGGAGAGACAAAGGACTCCCCATGGCGACACTGTCTGATTGCTCATAAAACTCGTTGTTAAATAAAAAATATGTAGAGGAGAGAGTGTGTGCTCTAACAGTGCTGTAAAGTCTGCTCCAAACCTATTGCCAATAAGGTGTAGTGAGTCCCCAAGAGGTACATTTGTAAAAAGTGAAACTACGTCAAAACTGACCAACAAGTCATAACTTTGCATCTGCAATAACTTAAGTCTGCACTAGAATTCTTTATGTGATGTGGACACTTTCCTACCATTGGTTTGAGCAAAGACGCCAAATACTTTGCTAAGTCATAAGTGGCTGCTCCAATATTACACACAATTGGACGTAGTGGCACATTATCCTCGTGGATCTTTGGCAATCCGTATAGCCTAGGTGGAACTGAACTATTTGGCTTTAGTTTCTTAATTACCTCCTTTGGTAAGGAAATGTGATTCAGAAGTTCTGCTGTTTACCTCACCACTCGGGTAGTTGGATCCTTACATATTTTGCGATATGTTGAGTTGCTTAATAAAACATTAATCTTATTAATGTAGTCCTCCCGTACCATTAAAACACTAGCATTACCTTTGTCCGATTTAAGTACCACAGTAATATTCTTTGTTGGAGTGTCAGTTCTTACTGGTAAAAAAAAAAAAAATGTATATATAAAAATTAACTGAAAACTGAAACAATGAAAAATTCCCAGAATTCTTAAAAATTCCTGGGTTTTTCCCCAGTTGTACTGGGGAGTATACACCTGATACAGGAATTCCTTGTAGTAGTTTAGAGTTTTATTGTAAATTTTCTTAGTGGACTATTAATTTTTATAGTCTTCACTTGTGGTTTTAAATTTTTCTGTCACATTCCTGTGAACTATATAGTGACTCAATCCGCAGTCACATAGTTTAGGCTCATACTGTCCCATCAAACCTGATGAGTTAAATCAGAAAAAGTGCAATGCAGGGTGCAAAAATGTTGGTGAAACAAAAATATTTTATTTTGCAGAACTATAAAATCTTTTTACAATAAATAACAACACTTTACATATTTCTTATATGTTATGGCAACAATAATATCACAGTCTCATTCAGATTTAGTGTACTGAAGTTTTACTGCTCATTTTAAAAATGAATTCCTTAAAGGTACATAATCCTGCATATATTTTGTATACTGACCATAGCTGCAATTAGGTGATTACACAGCTCAGTTTGCAAGGAAACTACAGACACCATTAAAAGCAGTTCCCACAATTTATGGTTTACAATTATAAAAAGGTACGAATGATGACTCACTCACACTCTCACTCTCTCTCTACCCACCCACCCACCCACCCACCCACACACACACACACACACACACACACACACACACACACACACACACGTATATACGTAACATGGGTTATACAAAGACAGACAAATGTAGTAGCACCATGTGTAAAATAAACACCAGTGGTTACACGGGCTCTTTACACACGATATACAGTTTCAATAAAGCGATGAATATTCAATTAATTTTTTTCATAACTCAGAAATGATCCACTATCTCAGTTAACTGATATTTTTAGCTGAAAATGCAACACATGTTGAAGATGGAAGAACTTAACCTAAATTGCATCATCTACAAATTGTTCACAGATAATTAAAATACAGCTTTTAAAATTTAAGTCCTCCTCTCATCAGAGGGCATTAAGGGAGGGGAAAAACCCTTAAAAGTGTGATTGTAGCCATCACTGCCAAATCATTCATAATTTAGTTATTTAGTAACAAAAGTATATTTGTAGCATGGACTCCATTGTGAGAGGAGTGATGGACTCATAATACGAAATAAAATCTGGTGCTGAAAGTGAACCAGTACTATGCAGTTACTTAATTACAAGCACAAATGTTGTCACTATGCTACGTCCATCAATTAACAATAATAATGCTTTGAAAAAAGTTTGATGATAATGCTTCTTCTAATGGACCACAGAAACTGATGGCTGCATAAATGGTAATATTAAGGAAAATGTTATGAGTGTGCATCTAAAATTTAAAAAAAATTCTCTTTCAATAGTGAGAACAATAAAAGCAGCTTCTAGCACACATTCATTTTTGCCTCCCCACCTACTGATAATATATTTAGAATATTTAGCTTTTTTACACTAATTATAGGCCATATATTAAGTTAAATACATTTTCACTTTTAAAAATTATCTTGCTTCCATGAGGCATTGTCAGATCACTACCAAACATCATCACATAAGTTTTATATGACTAAAGATATAAGTAAATTAACACATTAATATCTACATTTTTCACTTTACCCCTACATGAAAATGCATTATTCCCAAGAAATACTCCAAACACATAACACCTTGCTTGTCAAGGTTGAGACACTACTACAAAAGCTATAAATTAGTTATGGATGTTATATAAAATACTTTGTTTGTAGCCCACAACAGTGATTGTGGCTGTAAAGTGATTTTTTTAACCATAGTGTGAAACACTAAGTTTTTCTCCCCAACACGAGCCACATTTTAAACAAATCTTCAGTAGCTTATCAACTTAATAATATATCATTCATGTGATCTATGAGAATGCAACAGCTCCTTGATAGAAAATATTCATGCTCACAAGGAACAGCAGACCCTGCAAAGACCACAAAAGTGGAAGTAGTTTGTGTGTGAACTTTTAATTTCATGCAGAACCTACAAAAGCTTGACATCTTTGTAACATCACGGGGGTAGGAGAAGTGGTACAGGGAAGAAATATGTTGATAATACAGAATCTGAGAGAATAATACAAGAATATTTCTAGGAGCATGCAGCTCTGCTAAGCACCTGCTGCAATGCACTTGGGAAGTGCCCTTGTTACATACGCATCAACTCTTACTGAACAACAATTCTCACACCACAACATCGTGTGTCCTGCTGTTACCACTTGCAGGGCTGTGGACTTGGCCATCACCATTTATGGAATGTTCTCCTGAAACTGCTGGCACTGCAGTTGGTCCTGCAACACACAAGTAAGTATATGGAGGGTAAAAGTAACAAAAAGATAATTGCAAAGACAATGGACAGAATTATAATGTGGGTACTGTACTTCAAAATAAAATGATTAGTAAATAGGAAGAGTGCAAAAAAGTAGATGTATTGCTGGTGGTTAGTAGGTTTGATATCGACAGAGATGGAGGTCAACATCTTGGAAAATGGCTTGATGGGTTGAGTAGGACCAGGTGAGGAGTGTAACAGTTATATGAGAAGTACACTTTGTCTCATACCAACATATATACGGAGGTGTAGATGCAGATTAAGAAATCTCATAGCTTTGTCCTTCATCCAGAGGTAAAGGATTGAAAGCAGAGGAAAAGAATCTGTATGTTAAGTTTGGAGGGAGAATCTCTTTCTCTCTGGAGCAGCTCTCTCTGAGAAATTTATTTCCCTGTTAAAAAGAAACTTCCTATCTTTCTCTTGCTCTCATCCAACTCCTGATTTTACTCTCAATGAAACTTCTTTACATTGTGTTTAATCTTGTGAATTTTCACTGACTGTGTTCAAGTAACTTACGGGAACATTTCTGGGGGCCATCTTTGACATCAGCCAATATTTCAAGGCACAAATGCAATGTGTGAGTGTTGCACAAGGAAATTTAAACCCTTGGTAGGTGGGGCTCTGCTGGCCAAGAACCATAATGTGGCATGTGCAGAAAGACAAAACTCAAAAAATGATCATATGGCATTGCTGGATGGGAGACTCCATCTGGAGCTGTTCAGTTGCTAGGTGCAGGTCCTCTATTTGACACCATTTTGATGACTTGTGGGCCAATGAAGATGGGATAAAATGATTAGGACAACATAAACTTCTAGTGCCTGAGTGAAGAAAATGTTCAACCCAGTCAGGAATGCTAACCAGCTAACTACTAGAACACAAGCTGCAGAGCCCCCCCCCCCCCCCCCCCCCCCACACACACACACAAAACTAGGGTAACCACACAGCCATCGGGAGCCCTTTGTCCCCTATTACTGCCAATTTGTTTACGGAAGAGTTCAAGATGTGTGGTGGAGTAGATGGCACTGAAACCTGTATGCTTTTTTAGATATGGGGATAAAATTTTTGTTGTTTGGCCTCATGGCAACAAGAATTTAAATGGCTTTTTAGTATTTATGGTTTCAATCTACCCAAATATCACTTCACTAAGGAGGTGGAAGAGGGTGAGTGCCTTCCTTTACTGACGTGTTGGTCAAGATTGAGATTGGTGATATATTAGTGCATGCCATTTATAGAAAGCCAACTCAAGCAGATTTGCAAGTTGACTGTTAGTTTTAACTATCTGTCTCAACACGATACATTGGTTTACAGAACATAAGTCATTTCAAACCTAGGAAATCTGCCTACTGAGTTAGCCCACCTCACAGTCACCTTTGCCAGAATGGTTATACTGATAGACAAATCAGACATGTTGTGCTATAGAACAACTGTCGATCAGGTGAGTGATGAAAATAATGAGGTGGCACTTAAGTCTACAGCCATTTTACAGTTGGTTACCTAACATTAGGCTCCATTTAGGGTCTGTAGAGGATGATCTTGGTTTGCATAAGGTGGGCACCTACCACACCCCTTGTAGTTGTGGCATGTCATACATTGGTCAAACTATCAGGATCAAGGAGGGTTGGTGTAAAACGCATACGCACCACACGCACAGCTGAAAAAAATCTGCTGTTGAAGAACATTACCTTGGTACCAATAATCCTATGGAATGTAACAACAAAGAGATTCTGGAAGACACTTCCAGCACTTGGGATTATGTTATTCACAATGCAATTGAGAATAAACTAGCAAGTGACCTAATAAATAGAGGTAGAGGTTGTCACGTAAATTTTGGTCTCTCCCTGATCAAACAACAGGGGGATCAGTACTACTTCCTTTGGTTGTGTGGTAGCATTAGTTATTTATGGTATGTGTGTGTGTGTGTGTGTGTGTGTGTGTGTGTGTGTGGATACACGTGCACGTGCACATTGGTGGGCACATGCGGGCGTTTTGTATTTTTTTTTGCATATGCCATATTATGATTTTTTGTTGGCATAGTACCACCTACTGAGAGTTTAAGTTTCCCTGCAATGTGTTCTGGTTGCATCTGGGCCTCAACTGTTTGAACATTTCATACGTGTGGAGGGAACTCAAGTTTCACTGGCTATGCTTTCAAATTCTGATTTTTATTGTATTTACTGGCTTAAGACAATTTGCTGACTAATTGTGCTCTAATCATTCAAAAGAATATGCTCAGCTTTTAGATACAAAAAGTTCAGTCAAGAAACCACTGACTTTGTCCAGTTCTTTTTGCTCAGTGTCCAAGATGATATATATGTACTGTAGAATTAAGAAGTCTTCACTCTCTTCATGTTGTGCTTTATGACAGACAACCTGGGCATCTTAATCTAAACATACCTTACTTGTGGCCAAGTAGTTGGTGTAAAGCAAAAAAATATGTGAAGTGGTAGTGAATTACATTAGGCTGAATGCTTAGCAGGCTGATTGAGCCATGCCTACAATTTTGCTCATTTGGTTTACTGCTACCTATTTGTAATGCAAAATTCTCCTTCTGCAAGGGGGAAGGTTATTGTCTGGGCTAGCCTAGATTTACATACTGTCCTCCCCTTCCAGTTGGGGATGTCATGTGCCAGAAACTGGTTGTTTGATACATACAGGCTCTTACTATACATACATTGTCCTTCTGCATTTATTAGCCATCTTGAAATTGTTATTAATGACCTTGTGTTTAATATGGATGTTTTTTCCCTCGAAACTCAAAATGGAGATTGCTCTATTCGTTTGTGAGTAATAACTGCTTTCTCTGGTGGAGGAGAGGGGGTTCCAGATATTGGAAAAATGTTAATTATTTAGGAAGCAACTGACAGTAAATTAGCTAGTGACCTCATAAACTTGATCGAGCAACAGAGCCAACACTTGCAGAAAAAGTATTTGGATTTATATCCAAATTTACAAAGATTTTATATATTACTAAAGTGGCAGAATAATATCTCTTATGTCATTATGAGGTCATGTGAATAATACTTTGTGACTGGTTCTATCACACATAATTTCAAATATCACCTATTGCTAGTGTATATTCATATTTAGCACATTCTTTTTTTTAATATAAGAGACAAACTACAATCAAAATAAAAAACACAGTGTTATACAGTAGGGAAACTGCAGATGAGGATTATGTTGAACATTATTGTTAGCAACATCACATTAGGTCAGTCTATCTGACAATGACTGCATCATAGCTTCCTCCTGGAGACAACTTCCACAGTTTCTTCTTCACTTCAACATGTAAACAAAATGTGTGTTCTGGCTTCATCCAGAAGGTGCTCCCATTCTTCCCAATGTCTTGTGGTGCTTAAGAGATCTGTATTCCTGTTTCACTGTGTGAGGTCCTCTCATCAATTCTGTTGGTATGATCATTCAATTTTCTTTTATTTTTGTTCCAGTTTTAAGAATTAATTCTGTACTTATGATTAGTCATTCATCAAATCAAGAGCATCCTTTGAAGTTTCTTAGCAAAGTTATTCTCACTGTCTGGGTAGTTT
This sequence comes from Schistocerca americana, assembly GCF_021461395.2. Taxonomy (NCBI): domain Eukaryota; kingdom Metazoa; phylum Arthropoda; class Insecta; order Orthoptera; family Acrididae; genus Schistocerca; species Schistocerca americana. The sequence goes on from NC_060120.1 coordinate 446,768,002, forward strand.
ACATGTCCTTCTGTAACACTCCCATGTCAAAATCAGTACCACAATAGTGTTCTGATGATGATCCCACATACACATTCAAAGACCAGTACTTTTATTTCTCCACCTCTGACCTAGTCGTAACTGCTGTCAGTCCCTCACTAACAAGAGTGAGACATCTGTTCAAAGATAGTGTTGTGGGTAATAATAACTGATCAAGTAGAGTATTTAGCTGCGAAAGCAGTCATATTATACCTGGGATCTAATATTTCTTGGTTGTACTCTTTTTTGACCTGTTCTAATTTTTAAACATACCACTGAAAGGCACTTTCTCTTTTTTGTACAACAGAAATATTATCAGTGTATAAAAGGATGTTTATAACTATATCCTCACTTATTTTTATTCCAAGCCGACAGTACAGTTTATGTACGGATATCACTCTCATCATACTCCAAGCAATATTCCCAATTTTTATCACGAATTTTTTCTGGGTGAAGAACAATGTATGCAGTTCCATAGAGAACAATGTATGCAGTTCCATATATTCTTTTAAGAATGTCACTGCATGTATTGCATGCATACAGTACTGTGGTCAGACTGTAAAGCATCAAATTCTAGACACATTCTTTGACCATTGCCTGTTACTGTGTTTTTATCATGACTGCATTTACACCTGCAGAGGTGAAAGGAACTTTATATGCTGTTTAAATAAGAACTCAGAAGTCTTTGACAATAGCAGTTAGGATCTTTGGAATATTACAAAACATGTTCTTGAATGCCGTATGTGATGTGCTAGACTACAATCACTAACTTTCACCAAGTCTCTGTTCCCACACGCACTTCACTAACACAACAGTTAGCAGTATAAAAACAATTGCAGTATACAGAGTGTAACCATGTTAGACAGGTGTTTTACACTTTTACTGTAATGTGGTAAGACACAACCGGTGCCAAGACAGAGCACCAGGAATCTGGCCATCACCGCCAGTAGAAATCCTTGCCAGTTCAGCGACTAAGCAGAAGCAGCCACTTCCATACTACTGATTCTGCATGCCAACTATCTGGGGCATCAAACATCAACCAGCCTTCAGACAGCTTTTGCAGTATGACACACTGCCACATGACAACAAACAGACATCAGTCACTGACCCTGTTCCATACCTTTCCACCATGAAATGCAATTCTTCCTGCCCCTGCCCCCCTGCTCTCTCTCTCTCTCTCTCTCTCTCTCTCTCTCTCTCTCTCTCTCTCTCTCTCTCTCTCTCTCTCTCTCTCTCTCTCTGTGTGTGTGTGTGTGTGTGTGTGTGTGTGTGTGTGTGTGTAAAAGGGCTAAAAAATTTTAAACATTGTGAGGAGTAAACCTCACTCACCCCCATCTCACTCGTGGTGACAGACACAATCACTCCATCTCTCACATCATAAGACAATGGAGAAAGGGTAACAAAGCTAAACTTGGGATTAAAACATAATGTAAATGACAGAGGAGCTAAAATAAACAGCACAGGGAAATATGACTGTCTAACCAGTTTTTAAAAAAAGCGTGAGCTAGTCACATTGTTAATACATTCAGAACATCACCCTAGAATTTTACAGAACAAATTGGACATATTACAAATCTTAAAGTTCTAACAACATTTGGATGAATGTCAAGTAAAGTAGAGGGCAGAAGTGTCAGCAAATCTGCCACAGTCCTCTGGTCTCAAAAGAGAATACAGTCTAGTAAAATGTGGTGCACAGTAATCCATACATTATAAGCGCCACAACTGGAGAGTCCTCTTGCCGGAGCAAGAAGGTGTGTGTCACAGGACTGTGGCTTATTCGAAGATGAGTAAGGAGGACCTAATCCTGCCTGCGTGCCTGGAAGTAGGTACACACTTTACTAGACACAATTTATTGTCTGTCACTTCCAGAAACTCTTCTTCCTACTGATGCATGACACTGTACTTTAACAGTGAGGCAATACTGTGCAGGGGGATGGCACACTCAACTAACTGAGAGTCACAAAACATCTCCTTGGCTGCTACATATGGCCTTTCATTCCCCACAATATTCGTATGCCCAGGCACCCAGCAGAAACATACCTCTTTTCCCTTGCCTCTGTAAGTACAGAGGGGCATTCTGAATATCGTTAGTACTTTATCGGCTGGATACATGCATTGCAGAAAGTGAAGGGCACTCACGGAGTTAGAACACATGAGGAATTTAGCAGGTACGGCACATCTCATCTGCTACAGCACCCTCAGGATCGTAGATAATTCAGACCCTCAGGATCGCAGATAATTCAGCATCGAAGACACTGAAATCTGGAGGCAACTGAATCTTAAGAACACAATCAGGGAAAACAACAGAGCAGCCAATGGAATCCATCTGTTTAGACCCATCCGTGAATACAGCTATAAAGTTGTGGCGCTCATTTAAAATGTCAGAAAATATTGAATTAAAAACATAAAGAGGAGATCAATCACCCTATACTGCACTAAATCTAAAACCTCCCTGGGTCTCTGTAGTAACCAGATATGAGCCCGTACGTGCCACACACCAAGGGACCACATACACTCTGCACAGATTCCAAACAGCCTCATTGCCTGTGGACGATCAGTAGAGAGGCACTCCATAGCTGGCCAAGCAATGGTATGGTATGCTGGGGAAGTTGGAATAGCTTGGAACTTAATGCCTGAAGCAAAACCATGAGTTGCCGATGGATGGTAAGCGGCCATTCACCAGTCTTAGCACAGAGACTAGGTATGGGGCTGGTCTTTTAAGTGCCTGTGACCAGCCTGATCTCCTCATGGTGTGCAGCATCAACGATCTTCAGGTGAGAAAGCCTCACTGACCCACACACTGTGCACCACAGTCAGCCACAACTGCACAAAGGTCCTATAAACTGCAGCAGATGTGCCCTGTCCATTCCCCAGGACCTGTGGCTTAGACACTTCAAGATGTTCAGTGCCTTCTGGGCACTTGGGACTCAGGTCTTTTAGGTGTAGTAACCACAACAGTCTGGAGAAAAAAATGTGGCCCAGAAACCTCACAGTTTTTAAAAGCGTCAATGGTGTTCCACATATGCAAGTCAGGTGAATTAAAACAACAATGACAAGATTAAAATGAACATACTTCTTGCAGAAAATATAAAACCGGTGTTTGTAGTCCATTCCTCCAACCTATTCACCGTAAGTTGCAGCTAATGACTTGCTGCTGCAGTATTGGAGGAAAAGCAGAAGAATGCAAAATCATCCACAAATAAGGAGCATTGGACAGGGCTCCATATTGTGGACGTTACACAGCTAATGGCTATAGAAAAAAAGTGTGACACTTAAAACACTGCTCTGGATTAACACCATTTTCCTGGACAAAACTATCTTATCGCATATCATAGACTCTGTATCTAAAAGATGTTTTCAGAGGAGGGATCAAATGAAGATGGGGAGTTGACCAAGAAAGCCCCATTTGTGTAGCTGACAGAATATTGGGCCTCCAAGTAGTGTTGTACACCATACTGATGTCAAAAAATACCCCCAGACAATGCTTTTTATGCAGGAAAGCCTGGTGATTTCCACCTCTAGCAGGGTCAGGTTGTCAACAGTTGACCAATATTTCCTGAATCCACACTGTGAGTGGCTAAGTAGCTGCCTGTCCTTTAATATCCAGACAGGACGACAACTGACAATGCACTCTAAAGTCTTTCCTATACAGCTCATTTAGGTGACACTCCGGTAACTGCTGGGAAACATTTGATCCTTTCTTGATTTGACGAGAGGTACCAAGATTGCCTCTCACCATGACTCGGGAAATTGGCCTGTCAGCCATATCAAATTAAAACTTTGTAAGAGAATTTCCTTTGACACTCTTTGCAAGTTCTACAGCATGACGTAACACATTTGGTCATGACTGGGTACTGTAAAATGAGTGGAAGACAGTGCCAAATCCAGAGTCCACATGGAGAATGGGCAGTTCCAGGACTCTGAATTGGTGGAACAGAAGTTCAACTCAACCCTCTCCTCAGTGGTATGGTAACAACGGAGCACTGGATCTTGCTAGCAGTGGCAGTAGTCAGTGCCAAATGTTCTGTCATTGTCTGTGCCATTTCTCCAGGTGTCGTTTGGAGACAAGAGGTAATCAACTGCCTTTACGGGGAATCAAGAGCCACATGCCTGACGCAGTTTACTGAATGGCACTTATCAGTCCACCAAGGGATAGCTTGCCTTTGAAAATGACGGGAGGGCTTCAGGATGGAGATGTCAGTGGTATAGTGGATCATTCATGTGATGTGGTCCACCTACTCCTGGATGCTGTTGTGGCATTTGAACACTGCCAGCTGGCTGAAAAATGACCAGCTGGCTCTGCTGATCATCCATCCATGGCTGCATATTTTTAGGGAGAGCTTCACCAGTAGGTGAATCCAGAGTGGGAAGTGGTCATCAGAATGAAGGTTATCAGCGACTTTCCCCTGAACAGTGTCCACGAGGGCTGAAGAGCAGGAAAAGAGCTCAATGGCTGAGGATGTTCCAGTAGTGGCACAAAGGCATGTGAACACTCGTGCTGGGGATACACAGCTCGAGAGACATCATGTGCTCTCCAAAATCTAACCCCAAGGGCAAGCAGAGGTTGAACACTACAATACATGATGATAATTGAAGTCTCCAAGTAGGAGAAATGGTTGGGGAGCTGTCCTATAACATCTGTGAGATCCTCAGAATCTGTCGCAACTTATGGAAGTAAATAAAGTGAGCAAACAGTGATCCTCTGACACACAAGAGTTTCAACTGAAACTGCTTGCATCTCAGTACCTACAGGGACAGCATAGGAGTGGTGTGCATTATTGAAAAACAAAGTGACCCCTCCCTTCGCCCTGTCCCCAGACAGATCATGCTTGCAATGGAGGACATAGCCTCTTAGCACAGAGGCCTCAGATGCTTTAAAAACACATTTCCTGCAAACACAGGCAGAGAGGAAGCTCCTGTGCTAGGAGTTTCAAATCTTCCATGTGTGTCCTGAACCCATTGATGATTAATGTTCCACTGTATTGTGGGAGCCATTTATTATAAGGGTAACACATTCACCCTATCTTTCCACCCCGTAATGGATCCTGAAATGGATGAAGAGAGAGCCTTGGGGTGAGATGAGTGCCCAGGTTGACATCAAGGTCCATCAGCTGTGAAGATGAATCAAGAGAGACCTCACAGACTGTTTTCTGTCTCCACCAGCAGCTGACACTTGGTCTTTGATTTTTTGGCCTGAGGAGTCTTCAGAGCCACAACCATGGCAGTGGTAGTAGCAGTATTTGACAGTGGAACAGACTGAATCAATTGAAGGGTAGGGAACCCTGCAGTACCAGCAGCCACAGACTTTTGTGATGTTTTGGGGAGGTGGGAGGAGAGGTACAAGCTTTTAAATAAAAGCAGCAGCAGAAGTGTGTTTACAAATACAGGTAGTAGTGCTGACACCAGCAACCTCCATTTGTGTATCAAGCATCGACTTTCAGAACAGGCTTTTTAAGAGCTGGAGCAAAGGAGGTAGTTAATGTGGGGAGCTGCATGGCCTAATACGTCTTTTTGGCCTCACCACATGGGATGTGCTTCATAGTTTTAAGTACTCATATCTTCCGTTCTTTAAGGTACATGCTGAGATTCAACTACAGACAGGGTGATGCCCAGAGCAATTCACGCACTTCAAAGGAGATGAACAAACGACTCATTCACGGGTGGTCTTATCACATTTACTGCAAGTGGCTTCTCCCTTAGATCCTAAACTGCTGTGCTCAAAGTGCTGGCATTTAAAACAGTTCAGTTGGGGATGTAGGGCCACACACTTAAATGAGGGAAACCTGCCTTGATATGCTCTGGGAGTTCCATACTATTTAATGCGAGGATAAAGGATTCAGATTTTACTAATCCCCATCCACCATTTTTGTGATATTCTGTGCACCAACAATGCCTTCTTGAGCCCACTCAACCATCAGTTGTTCTTTGAGGATGTCCCCCAGATCTCTGTATGTCCCAACACCTCTGCTGAAGTTTAAGGTGCTGTGTAGCTCAGTTACAATTGCATATTCTCTGAGGCACTGAAGTTTCTGGAGGTTGCTTACCAGCAGCATCTTTACCAACAACATTCCACTGTGCAATTGGTTGACAGATTTTAAATTGCCAGCAATTTGCTGTAAATTTTTCTGAATATAGAAAGGTGAATTAAAAACCACGGCTACAGCTTGGTATTTCTGCAGAAAATTGTTCATAATATGGGTTGACAGAGTGATGAGATGATCAACTGAAGAGTGGTGCTTACAAAATCTACATTGTACATTTGGTAGCAAATTCTGAGACTCAAGCCACCATATCAGTTGATCATTTATCATGTGTTTGATCACCTTGCAGACACAGCTGTTGAGGGAAATTGGGTACTAGCTGGATGGAAGATGTCTGACCTTAACAGGCTTGGATACAGGGATTACAGTGGCCTCAAGCCAATGTCTGGGAAACATGCCATCCGTCCAAGTGCAATTATATGTATGAAGGAGAAAGTGCTTCCTGTCAAGTGCTGCAATATCTCAAAGTGAATATCGTTCTGCACTGGAGAGAAGGACTATGACGGGGTGAGAGCATGTTTGAGCTCTCTCACTGTAAAAATGGTTTTGTAGCATTTGCAATTCTTGGAGATTTCTCCGGAGCCGCCTCCTCTCGTTTATGAAGGAGGAAGGCAAGATGGTAATGGGTGGTGGGGTTCGCTATCTCTGCAAAGTATCGACCCAAGGTGCTGGAAATATCGATAGGGTGCATGATGACACCATTTGTTATAGTCAATCCAGGAATCAGAAGAAATACTTTGTTTCCAGAAAGAAATAGTAGAGTACCTCCAACAACAGAAGAGGGAGTAAAACTGTTAAAAGAATTAGTAAAAGAGATCCCGCTAGATTTTTTGCTATCTCTGATAAAGCAACAACATTGAGGGCAACTGTTTATAACACAAATACAGTTCTCCTTCGTGGGATGGCATTCAAAGACAGAGTGCAAGTCAAAGGTTGCCAATGAAGAGTGAAGCCTCCATTTGGCTTTAGAAAGCTGCCAATTGATTTTGCACACAGATGGGGCATACAGATGAATTGTATTCTTGATGTTATGCTGTGATATTTGTTGAAGCAAAAATGTTATCTTCATTTTTCAAATTTTTCCAAAGACACCCACGTCCTCATCGTAAGATCACCTGTGATCTTTAACCTGGAGTTTATTATTTTAATATATGCAGAAATTTATAAAATTTTACCCCATTCATTTTCAAATTATTAGTCTGTCCTCTTTTTTTAAAAGGGGCTATAAAACAGTTTTGACAGGAACAAATAGAGCATCAGATTAGAATCCAATGTTTACTTACCTCTCTCACAAAACATCACATTACCTTGCTGTTGTGCCTCATCTGGAGCTTCGGCTGACGCATACAAACTGTCCCAGTAATCAGATGAGGTTTCTGTTGAAGCAGAAGAGGACTCTGAGGTTACAGATTCTGAATCTTGCTGTGGCTGGAGCCGCTGATGTGCCACTTCAGGCTGCACTGAATGAAAGAGTCTGCGTCGTCTACCAATGTGACGTGCAATTCCTCGGGGTAAAGAAGCTGCTGGCGCAGACCGTGACAGATCTGCAGCCGAATCATTCTGTTCAACACGATTTGTACTTCCACCTGTGATGCTGCTCCCCTGAAATTAATAAAATTATCATATAAATACATTCGTGTTTGACATCATTACATCATTAATTGCTCTGTCTTGCTTCCCCCCCCCCCCCCCCCTCCCCCAAAGAGAGTGAGTGAGTGTGTGTGTGTGTGTGTGTGTGTGTGTGTGTGTGTGTGTGTGTCAGGAGGGAGGAGGGGGGGGGGGGAAGGGGGTAAGCAAAACAGCAAAAATGTTACCAATAGTCTCTGTACATCCTCTGTTTATTCCAGAGACAACAGTAATGTAATTGTGTGTGGGATTTCTTTTGCTACTACTATAATGCTTAGTCAGACAGAAGTTAAGATGACCCTCATTCAGGTCATGTGTAGAATGTAGTTTATTCGTCTCATAACATAAGTTACAAATCAAAGATTTTTGTACTAGAGACACATCAAATTACTTAAAAAATAAAAGGTTATAATAATTAACATATTTAAGCAGGCATTTCTGAATGTTTAGAGATGAACAATTTAACAAGAACATATACAACACTTATCATCATTTTGCAGCTTGCAATACAATTTATACAATGTATTAAAATTTTATTATATAATACACAATCTTTATTGTTTCCTTTCTTTTCAAATTGCCAAACTGTCCTGTATAAATTCTTCAATTGAATAACATTTTTTCCACTAATGTATTATATAACAATCTTTTTAGTGGGTCAAACCCCATATTTAAAAGATTTGTGTGATTTAATTTATTGTAAATTTTTAATCCCATGTACAATGACGTTTGAGCATAAAGTTTCAAATTATGACAGGGAAGTTTGAAACTGTGTCTGTGATGAGTACTGAATTGTAGTTGAAATGAAAATTGTCAAGTGAGTTTTGATTTTTATAAATGAAATTAAAAAATTCATAGATGTACGGAGAAGGAATGGTTAGTACTTTTAATTTTTTAAATAATGGGCGACATGATGTTCTTTTTTCGACTAAACACGTTTCTTATGATTCTCTTTTGAAGTGTAAGTGATCTTGCACTGTTCATAGAGTTTCCACAGAAAATTATTCTGTATCAAATTATAGTCTCAAAGTATCAGTGGTAGACTATCTTCCTGGTTTCCATGAGTGTGGAACCAGATAAGACATTCATCGCACAAACTAGGCTGTTTAGTTTGTTTGCTAAGAAGTCTACATGTGCCTTCCAATTTAAATCTTTGTCAAGATTTAGACCTAAAAATTTTACATAACTTGCTTCAGTCATTTCGTGATTGCCACGCACTATTTTTATGGGAGATTCTGATGATGTTTCAGCAATGAAATGCACTAACTGTGTTTTTGTGACATTGAGTTTTAATCAATTTTGCTGAAACCATAATTCTAGGTTTCCCATTATATTTTCCACAGTATCATGAACTTGCTCTAAATTGTCATTTTCAATTAAAACCGAGGTGTCATCTGCAAATAAAACGCAGTGAACTTCAATGCTTAAAGGTAAATCATTTATGTACAGCAGAAAAAGATAAGGTCCTAAAATTGAGCCTTGTCGGACCCCTGTACAAACCTTTTACCAGTCCGAGAATGATTTTTTTCCATTTTAATTTAGAATAACTCCCTGTTTTCTTTCTGGCAAATAAGATTTTAACCACTGTAATGCCCTGTCCATGATCCATCTCTCTAACATGCGTAGAAGTAGTAAGTGATTGACAGAGTCAAAAGCTTTGGCCAAATCACCAAAAATACCTGTGACCTTTTTACTCTTGTCTAAAGGAGAGCTTATCTTTTCAGTGAATTCCACAGTAGCATTTATTGTATTTTCCCCCTTTAGAAATCCAAATTGATTTTTAACTAAAATATCTTTTTCTATAAGAATGTTTTCAAGATGTTTTGCAACAATCGTTCACCTTACCAAAAACTGGCAGCAGGGAAATAGGATGCTAATTTCCCCTGTCATCTGGTGAGCCTTTCTAGAACAATGGTCTTATTTCAGTATATTTTAACACATCTGGTAAATATCCTTCCTCAAATGACTGATTAATACACTACTGCCCATTAAAATTGCTACACCAAGAAGATGACATGCTACAGACGTGAAATTAAACCTACAGGAAGAAGATGCTGTGATATGCAAATAATTAGCTTTTCACAGCATTCACACAAGGTTGGCACCAGTGGCGACACCTACAACGTGCTGACATGAGGAAAGTTTCCAAGCGATTTGTCATACACAAACAGCAGCTGACCGGCGTTGCCTGGTGGAACGCCGTTGTGATGCCTCGTGTAAGGAGGACAAATGCGTACCATCACGTTTCCGACTTTGATAAAGGTCGGATTGTAGCCTATCGCGATTGCGGTTTATCGTATCGCGACATTGCTGCTCGCGTTGGTCGAGATCCAATGACTGTTAGCAGAATATGGAATCGGTGGGTTCAGGAGGGTAATACGGAACGCCGTACTGGATCCCAACAGCCTCGTATCACTAGCAGTCGAGATGACAAGCATCTTATCCGCATGGCTGTAACGGATCGTGCAGCCACGTCTTGATCGCTGAGTCAACAGATGGGGATGTCTGCAAGACAACAACCATCTGCATGAACAGTTCGACGACGTTTACAGCAGCAGAGACTATCAAGCTCGGAGACCATGGCTGCGGTTGCCCTTGATGCTGCATCACAGACAGGAGCGCCTGCGATGGTGTACTCAATGACGAAACTGGGTGCACGAATGGCAAAACGTCATTTTTTCGGATGAATCCAGGTTCTGTTTACAGCATCATGATGGTCGCATCCGTGTTTGGCGACATCACGGTGAACGCACATTGGAAGTGTGTATTCATCAGCGCCATACTGGCATATCACCCAGCGTGATGGTATGGGGTGCCATTAGTTACATGTCTCAGTCACTTCTTGTTCGCAATGACAGCACTTTAAACAGTGGACGTTACATTTCAGATGTGTTACGACCTGTGGCTCTACCCTTCATTCGATCCTTGCGAAACCCTACATTTCAGCAGGGTAATGCACGACCGCATGTTGCAGATCCTGTACGGGCCTTTCTGCATACAGAAAATGTTCGACTGCTGCCCTCGCCAGCACATTCTCCAGAGCTTTCACCAATTGAAAACGTCTGGTCAATGGTGGCCGAGCAACTGGCTCATCATAATATGCCAGTCACTACTCTTGATAAACTGTGGTATCGTGTTGAAGCTGCATGGGCAGCTGTACCTGTACACGCCATCCAAGCTCTGTTTGACTCAATGCCCAGGTGTATCAAGGCTGTTGTTACAGCCAGAGGTGGTTGTTCTGGGTACTGATTTCTCAGGATCTATGCACCCAAATTGTGTGAAAATGTAATCACATGTCAGTTCTAGTATAATACCAATGAATACCCGTTTATCACCTGCATTTCTTCTTAGTGTAGCAATTTTAATGACCAGTAGTGTAATTTTAGCCAATGGATGAGAAATGATGTTATAAACAGCCTTGACTACAGTGGTTGGAATTCCATCCTACCCAGCTGATTTCTTGTGTTTTAAAGACACTATAGCATCTTTTACATCTTTTGGGATAATTCTTTTGAATGTTTTAAGTCTTGCATTTTGTTTTATATTTACAAAGTCGACATCTACCTTGTCCTGGTGAGCTGTGATATCTACTTCTGATTTTGCCACATTTATGAAAAAAAATCATTGAAACAGTTTGACATTTGAAAAGGATCTATAATTATATCATTTTTAATTTTAATTTGGACAATTTCTTGGCACTTGTTCTTCACTCCCAACTCAGATTTGACAACACTCAAAATTGCCTTTGATTTATTTTCATGTTTACTAATATACAGGTTGTTAGCCTCCTTTTTATTGCCTGTACAACTTTTTTGAATGTCTTCTTATATCTCTTTGCATACTCCACAAAGTCAGCACTCATTTTTTTTTTTTAAAAAGAAAAGGTTTTAACTCATTGTGAAGCAGTATTTTCCTGGCACTAGAAAATTTTATTCCTGGTGTAATCCAATTTATTTTATTGGCCACTCTTTGTCACCAGGCTCGAGGGGGAAAAGTTTCATTGAAAACATCTAGGAATGTTTTGAATTTTTTTTTCACTTGTCACGCCATTATCTAGAGGCCAGTTTATAGTTCTCAGTTTGTTAGAAAACATATTTAAATTCTCTTTGCTAAAGTTCCTTTTAAAACATGTTTTCACATATTTTGGTTTCCCTCTGAGAGCAGTGCTGAACGATCTGATATGCCTAAATCCAAACAGAACTTACTTCCAGCCTCAAACTGATAATTTGTCAGAATATTGTCAATACACGTTTCAGAGAAGCTACTTCTTCTCGTACATTCAGTGAAATTTAAATTAGAAGCATATTTCTGAATTAAGTCTCAAAAATTTACAGTGTCATCATTATTCTTTAATACATTTATATTTAAATGTCTGCTGCAATTACAATTTTTTTATTTCTGTCTTTCTGAATGATGAAACTTGGATAAAAAGAATTTGGTTACAGCACTTCCAGGCATCCTGTACAGAGATACAATTACACCCTTCAATATCTACCGATGACACTCATGTCAGGAATGTCAACAAAATTGTGCATGCCAATCGAAAACTGATTGTTCAAGAGACCGCAGAAGAGTGTAAAATTTCAGTTGGATCACTTCGTGAAGTCCTGATACAGCATTGCGTTGATACCAAGTACATCCCAGGGCTCATAAGTCAAGACCAGAAAGACCTTCGCCTCACAATCTTAGAAGAGCTTTAAGATTGTGCAAATGAGAACGAGATGTTCCTTAAGAGAATCGTAACTGGTGAGACACATGGCTCTATGGTTATGATGTTGACACCAAGGTTCAATCTTCACAATGGGTTGGAAAAGTTTCTCCAAGACCAAATCAAGCTCATGTGGTCAGGTCAAATGTCAAAGCCATGCTGATAGTTTTCTCTGACTTTGAGGGATTAGCTCAACATGAATCCATGCCACAGGACACACTGTGGTACTATCAGAATGTGTTGCGACGCCTGTGAGAAAATGTTAGAAGGAAATGTCTTGAAATGAGGCAAGACAATTCACGGTTCTTGCATCACGGTAATGTACCCACACATTCATCAGTGTTGATGTGGAACTACTGCACAAAAAAAATATCACTGTGCTGCCCTTCCTCAGTACTCTTCAGATCTGGCCCTGGTAGACTTATTTTTATTTCCAAAGTTGAAAAAAAGGACAAAGATTTGCAACAATAGACACGATAAGCAAAAATTCGCAAATGACATTTTGCGTGATCCACACTGTTTCCAGAAGTGAAACTGGCACTATGAGTGGTGAATCAATTGTGGGATCTTGTATTATAATGATATCTAAAATTTAACTTCAAGAAAAATTTAGTACAAGTCTTCATTAAGATGGTGAAGGTATAATATGAAATTTGAATATAATTTTATTTATATGATTTCTTTTTGATAGTATATTTGAATGGTTTATGAACCATTTTCTCTTCAGAATTCAAATATATCAGTTTCTTTCAGTGTGCAAAAATGAGATAAACCCATTAGGAAAAATGTCTCATATTCCACCTACATCACTTCAGTCATGTTTATTAAGTTTAATTTTGTATTGTTCTTAATCTTACATATAAAATTAATCTTATTTTCTTGATTTAAGAAGTTACATTTGATTTTTTGCCATTTGAAGTTTGTTTATTTCTGATCCAAGAAAAGAGATGTAAAAAGGGATCTTGAGATCTGGTGCATGTGAGTGCATTCATTAACTGAAGTTATTTGCCCAACTATTACTGCACTTTACTTTGATTTCTTAAATAAGAGCAGCGAGTTGCATGCAGCTTCCTACTAGACACATAGAATCTTTATTACTTGAGTGCATCTGTTTTATAAACAGTATTTACTGGGGGGGGGGGGGGGGGGCGGGGGGGGGGGGGGGGGGGGGGGGGGGGGGGTGACAATATGCTCTGTGGAAATGGCGTCGTCCATATCAATTCTGACAGGCAAAGAAAAAAATCTTACTTTAATAGCTAAGAAGTTATTGGGTTTAACATATGTTATAATTTATTTTGAGCAAGTTTCTAATATTCAGCAGCTTATTATGTTTTATGCCATATATCCTTGTCAAATCACATGGTAAAACTATTTCATTCACTGCCATTTGTTTAACTATATTATTATATGACGGTTACAGCACATACCCCAACATCAGATGATGCTGGTGTGAAGGTTCCACCTTGAGTGACATGAGAGGGCTGGCGAAGAAGAGGTGTGGTATCATCGGTGTCTGTGTCGCTTTCTGTCTCAGACAAATGCTCATCATGAGCAAATACACGTCTTTTACAAACTGGGCACACTCTTCTGTTCCGTGTTAACCATGGGTCTATGCACTTGCTGTGGTATGCTGAAAAATATTTAAGTTCTGTACAACATTTCTTACACCATCACATAGTAGCCAACTTTAAAATAAACTGCAAAATCTACATCTATTTCTATAATCTGCAATCATTGAAAAGTGAGTGGTAGAGTGTACTTCCGACTGTACCATGTTGTAGTCTCTTCCTGTCTTCTTGTTCAACTTGTGTATGGAGAACAGGAAGATAGATTGGTTTCTTAAAATGCCTCTTTTCACAACACAATTAGTGCAATCTAAGATATAAGGATTGCATATTCTAGATGCCTTACTCACAGTAAGTATCTCCCCCCCCCCCCCCCCCCCCCCCCCCCCCCAGACACCAAATTCTTGTGGTACCATAAACAAGTTGTTTAAAATTTAAAGACCTTTTCAGCATAACAGCAAAATTAAATATTTATTTATACAAGTCAAAACTTTTCACATATCCGCAAGTAAATATCACAGTATTATGCTTCAAATA